>NC_066393.1:0-32500 GCF_013377495.2 Cygnus atratus | reverse complement strand
TGTGGAACTTTCTGTGCTCCATTTTTTGACCATTGCCCCTTGTCCTATCCCCACAAACAAATGAAAAGAGGTTGGCCAAATCCCACTCTCTCCCACAATTAAGGTATTTATATACATTGATAAGATCTCCTCTCAGTCTTCTCTTCTCAAGGCTGAAAGTTGAGGGCAGCCTTGGTTGCAGCGACCAGGAGATGGTGCAGTTCAGGATCTCACGGGGCAGGAACAGAATACTGAGCAGAATCGCAACCCTGGACTTCAGTAGGGACAACTTTGGCCTTTTCACGCAATTGCTAGGGGAAATCCTATGGGACTAGGTACCTGAAGGAAAAGGGTCCCAAGACAGTTGGTTAGTGTTCAAGGACTGCTTCTTCCCAGCTCAAGATCCGAGCATCCCAACGGGTAAGATGTCAGGAAAGAGAGCCGGGAGACCTGCATGGTTAAAGAGGGAACTGCTGGGCAAACTCAAGTGGAAGAGGAGAGTCTACAGATCAAGGAAGGAGGGTCCGGCTACTTGGGAGGAATATAAGACTGTTGTCAGAGGATGTAGGGAGGCGACTAGGAAAACTAAGGCCTCCTTAGAATTAAACCTTGCAAGAGGGGTCAGGGACAACAGAAAGGGCTTCTACAAATACATTGCAGATAAAAGTAGCACTAGAGGCAATGGAGGTACACTGATGAATGAGGTGGGTGCCCTGGTGACAGAAGATAAAGAGAAGGTGGAGTTACTGAATGCCTTCTTTGTCTCTGTCTATGGTACTGGAGGCTCTCTGAAGGAGTCCCATACCCCTGAGGCCCCAGAGGAAGTTGGGAGAAAGGAGGAGTTTTCCTTGGTTGATGAGGGCTGGGTTAAGGACCGATTAAGCAATCTGGACATCCATAAGTTCACGAGTCCTGATGGGATGTGGCATAATGACCACACAGAGGCCAGGGTTCTTTAAGGATCATAACTTCATCTCTTTATTGAGGACATAACTTCAACTTCTTTACTGAGGACAGGCTCCCTTCTTATACCTTTAGCTCTACAGCAGTACTTTTCCACTAACTATTCATTGGTTAACATCTTTGCTCGGCAATGGCAAACACTTAGCAACTTCCATGTCCTAATGGTTGGAGAACAAGTAGTTTGAGACAGCACTGAGTCTCCTGAATAACCCTTCTTTGCTTCTTCTAACTTCTTCACCTTCCTCATGGCCTCATTGTTAAGAGTCCGATGTTATCACCAACCATGGGGCTTGTCGACCCCCATGGCAATACTCCCACAATGGAATGCTCTCAAGGATGCTGAGGGAGCTGGCAGAAGTCATTGCCAGGCCAGTCTCCTGTTTGCATTTGTTGGAACGAAATAATGGCCACTCTGAGCAGGACTGGAAGGGCCCTGCCACCAGCCATGTGGAGAAAATGGTCAATGGCATTGACTGGACAGTGTCGATGCAAAGGCCTTGCACATGAGACCCATGGGAGTGCGAGGCTCTGGTAGACACTGGCACACAGAGGACCCTACTGCCATCAGGTTATCGGTGGCAGAACCCCTCTGTATTTCTGGAGGGACAGGGGGATGTCAACTGTTGTCTGCACTGCAGGCTGAAATGAGCCCAACTGGCAATAAGTGGGGAAAGCTGCCTGGAAAGAGACTACTGAGGGGAGGGGAGGAGGGCTTCTCTGGAAATGCTCTGGTAGCACAGAATCCCAGAATCACGGAATGTTAGGGATTGGATGGGACCCTGAAAGATCATCTAGTGCAAATACATCAACATCCCAAAAAGTACTTGTTAAACAAATAGAACAAAGAGGAGTCTTCTGTAAATTTACTGGCCAAATCTGTGATTATCTCCACACTTGCAGCCCCAAGTAGTGTGCCAGAAAGAGCAATTGAGGTTTAAATCCAGTGGGCAGGCAAGCAGAACAAAGCTGCTTGCCCAGTCAAACCCCAATGGGATCAGGGCAAGAGAATCAAGAGGACAAAAGTTAGGAAATAGATGGGTTGATATAACTAGGGTATATTAAGGGGTGCTGGGTCTGGCTGGGATGGAGGTAACTTTCCCTGCAGCGGCCCATGCAGTGCTGTGCTCTACACTTGTAGCTAGAACAGCACTGGTACCACACCAAGGATTTGTCTATTGCTGAACAGCCATGGCACAGCATCAAGACTATTTCCAACCCCACCACCAGAGCCAGTAGGTCTGGGGGTGGGCAGGAGGTGGGAAGGGGACATCACCAGGGCAGCTGCCCTAAACTGACCAAAGGGGTTTTCCAAAGTACAGGATGTCACACTCAGCAATAGTAGGTGGGAAAGGGGAAGGAGAGGGGGGTCACTCATTATGAATAAGTCTGTCCTCCCAAACAACTGCTACGCATATCGAGGCCTTGCTTCCCCACACATGGTCCAACATTGCTCGTTGATGGGAAGTAGAGGATGATTTCTTTTTCTCTCTCCGTTCTTCTGCATGGCCTTTGCTTGTTTTTCCCCTCTTAATTCTCCCTTTAATTAAATTATCCTTCTCTCGACCCATGAGACTGTTTTGTTCTCTCCAACACACTTCCTTATCTTCTTTTTCTGATGAAAGAAGTTGGAGAGTGGTTGTGGTGGAGCTCAGCAGCCCAGCAAAATAAAACCACCATCAGGTAAGGAAAAGAGGAAAAAAAACTAACAATAGGCCAAAACGGAGAGAGGCAAAATGTAATTGCTCACCACTAGCTGGCTCATGACCATCCAGTGGCACAAAGTGCTCTTTTTTCAACAGCAAGGAGCGTGTTTCCAGGTGCACTCAGAAAGGGTAGGAAAGGCAGAGACTTGGGGAAAGGAGCCAGTGCCTCCTTGCTAGACACCACCAAGACATGGTGTTTAAGTGACTCTCTGTCTTAGCAGGACGCAGGCTGCAGCACCAGGTCTCCCCATGGAGCCGCTGGCAGGCAGAGGGGCTCAGGCTGCACAGCCTTGCACAAGCAACAAGAGTACAGGGGCTGAGCATCGGCAGGGGATGCAGCAGTGCTGTGCCCACATGGGTGTGGAAGGGATGGAAAAGGAATTTGGAGACGCTGCAGATGTTTGCTAGCCTGATGGAGAGCTGCAAAACTATGAGCCAAATCTGGCAAGAGGACAAGGAGCAGGAGGCCTCTGTAGGAAGAATAGTGCCCTTGAGATACACGTAAAAACAGCATGAGTTGCGGTGTGAGAGAGGACAGAAATAACAGTGGGGGCTCTCAAAATACAGCGGATACAGCAGGGGTTGAGGCAAGGCTCTGCTGATGAGAGAGACGCTTAGTGTGGGCCAGGCTCAGGCGGCCACAGAAAGCCCACAGCACAGGTCCCAGCTGCACTGCAAGCCTCTGTCCCACCGTCCCCAGCTCAGAGCAAAGCAGACACCTGAAGCAGACGGTGCTCCCCAAAAGCAGCGCCCCAAAAGATGCTGGGGCAGGCGCCATGGGCAAGGCTGTCTCCTTCTGGCCCTGCCGTCCTGCTGCTGGTGCTCTGTGAGTTGGGGCCTTGCTGGGTGTGTGGGCTGAGGGCTGGAGGGCTGCTGCTGGGGGCAGGACAGGCCCGTGTTGGGCACAGGGGAGGATGGGGACAGTGTGTGCGGGGCAGCTGTGTAGCACAGTGGGGCAGAGTTGTTTTGGGGAAGGCAGGATGTCACTGCCCCTCTAAGCAAAGCCCTCTCTGCCCCATGCTGCAGGTGCTGTCTTGACCACCCAGGACATCTGCAGCTCCCCAGGATTGCAGGAGCATGGAGGTGGGTCCCGTAAATGAATGTGTCCTGGGGAAGGAGATGGGAAGAGAGAATGCGATTATTCCCTAAGAATTCCCGCAGTAAACTGCAGGAGATCAGACTCTTGAAGCCTTGGCATGCAGTTGGTTATGCCACCCGGCAATCATTAATGCTTGCCTGGGGAATCCCTGTGCCTTCCCTCCAGGTAACTACCAGGCTCCAGTCCTGTTCGTCAACGCTTCCAGTGCCCAGGAGGGGGAAATAGTTTTCTTTCAATGTACCATTGATGCTCAATTTCCTGCTACGCGAGTTGTCTTCTGCAAGAATGGGCTGGAGGAGCACAGCCTGAAAGCCCAGCATGGGAGGGTCATCTATGCTCTGGTCCTGAACATCACCTTGAGAAGTGCTGGGACGTACACGTGTGGGTACCAGCAGAGAAACGAGAGCAACTGGGTGAGGAGCTCTGCTCTCAGTGCTCCCTGGACTCTGTCCATGCCAGGTGAGACACGGCCCCAGGGTGGTGAAGGCAGAAGGGACATGGACAGTGCTGAGGCTTTATCTTTATGCTGCAGCAGGCAGGGCATGGCTCTGGAGTGGTTCCCCGTCGGGAGTGTTCCCTCCCCTCCAAGGGAGCCCCTAGAGACAGAGCTGCTCTCAAGCTATCCACCTCTGCTGCAGACATGGGGCTGTGCTCTACAGAGGCACAGAGAGCAAGGTCTGGGGATGTCGACCGAACCTGGGTTGAGATAGGGTTGCTCCAAGGTCTGCCCTTTACATTGATGTGCCTGTGGCCAGGGAATTCATGTGATTGTCATGAGATGAGCTATAGCCTATATGTGAGTAAAAGTGTAGTCTGGTAAACAGAGGGGAGACAACAGTGGTGCTGGTTTGAGACAGAGGGGTGGGAGAGTGCCTACCCAGCAAGGTCCAAGAGTGTGGACATGGGCACGGGCGAGGTGTTGTGCAAGGTCTTGGCTCTACTAAGAAAAACCCACTTTGCCCCAAGGTTCAAGTGCAGGTGAGAGCACCACCAACATCCACAGCTCCTCAGGTGAGGATGAAAATGCGGATGTGCTGGCTGCACGGGCACGTCTTGCTCCCTGCCTCTACCCATCACACCCTGCTGCCCTCACACCCTCTCTCCCCCAGTTCCCCATGCCCGGCTCCCACACGCCCTCCCCACAGGCACAGCACTGGCAGTGGCAGCCATCGGCCTTGTCCTCCTGGCTGCAGGCAGCTGGTTTGCCATCAGGAAAGGTGAGGGAGTGGGGGAAGGTGGGGAGAAAGGCTGAGGCCGTGGGGGTCCTGCTGCAGGGCTGGTGCAGTGGAAAAGGTGTGGGGGGGGCCCTGGGGGTGCGCAGCTGGGGCAGATGGTGCGTGGGGGTGCTGGCTGTGGGCAGCCCAGCTGGGGAGGCTGCTGAGGGAGCTGGGGAGCTTCAGCCTTCGTCCCCCAGCCCCGAGATGGGAGCCAGGGCTGGGCAGCAACTTGGCCTGCGCACCTCAGCCACTGTTCTTCTTGCAGGTGCCTGCAGAGGGAGATGCCCAAGGTGAGCACCAAGGGCTCCTGGCTGGGGGGTTTGCAGGAGGGAGTCGTGGGCATGGCGGGGCCCTGGGGTGCTCCTTGGTCAGGGGCATTCCCTGTGCTGAAGGCACGAAGGATGGGGCTTGTCTTGGGCTGCACTCCAGTTCAATGCCAGATGTAGGAAAGCAACACCAAAGCGCATAAGCCTCATGTACCCTCCTCAGCACATGCACACCCCAGAACCATTCCCATTCCTCTGCAGGCAGCAGCACGTTGACAGCCCACAGATGGAAGACAACAACAATGGCGAAGTACAGTGTGAGTACTACCTCCTCCCTCGGAGGAAGCCTTACACCCCTCTGACCATGGGCATCCCATGCACCTGTCCATAAAATCCCACCACTTCATTTCCCACTGGGACATAGAAAATCCCTGCCCATTCATCAAGGCCAGGTTTCTCTCCAGCACTTCACGTCCTGCTTCTTCCTTGCATGCAGAGCGCAGCTGTTGCCTGCACAAGGGACATGGCAGCATCCCAGTGCTCACAGGGACAAAGACCATTTGCTTGGGGGGGGTCCTTCCACACCTGCTCCGTTCCCAGGGTGTAATTCCCCCACTCCAGCCTCTGTTTTTGTCCTTTCTTCAGTTTCCCTTCAGAGGGATTTGTACTTCAAGAGCTGCACAAAGCACAGAACAACAATGCAAGATGTGGCTCTGTTTCCTTGCACTGCTGGGCAAAATATCTTATAGCTCGCTCTGAAACCACAGGCAGCAGCCAAGGGAGGATGTTGTGGTTGGGCGACAGGCTACAGATATATCCCCACCTGACGTGTACCTCGCTCGAGTTGCAGCACAACCTTGTTTTCCCATGCCTGCACAGAGCAGCTCACAAGGTGTGCTGGCTGTGCAAAGAGAGGAGATGCCACAGAATGGTGGAAATGCACCAAAACCTCAGCATCTCTGCTCCACCACTGCTTGCTGCACGTCCCAGGTCAGGATGAAAGGAGGGGAAATGCGGCCAGGCATTGAGTGCTGGCCCCAGGCAGCTTATGACCAAGGTCAGTGTGAGTTTCAGTCCCCCTCCAACAGGCCGCAAGGGCTCATGGTTTGTATTTTTTCCCCCACAGACTCCACCATCGCACACGTTCGACGGGACAGGGTGAGTCGTGGCACAGCTGTGCACAGCTCCTTTCTGCCCTCCTGCAGCCTGGTGCCTGCTCGTTGTGCAGGGCTCACAGTCAGCAGCTGAAGTAACAGGGCTTTCTTTTCCCCCTAAAGCCTCCTCCCATGCAGCAGATGAGCAACACCACGACGTATGCAACGGTGACCCGCACCCAGACCCGATAGCGCTGCCACAGGGCAAGGGCACAGGAGCCTTGCCCACGGCTCCCTTTTCTCTCTTGCAGAGGGCTCGTGCAGCTGTAAGGTGGGACTGGGAGGGTGTACCTTGGGCTTCTTTGGGGTTTGCTTTCACAGGAAATGGCTGTGTGTGTCTACCCAAGAGGTGGTAGGACTCATTTCTCTCCTTGCAATACATTAAGACCTCTAATGTATATCAGGTACATGAAATGATACTGTGAGTGTATCAGTGTTTCTTTACCGAGTGAAAACATCTCCCTGTGCTCAGTGGAAGACGTGTATACTTCAACTACACGATAAAGATACAAAGGTGCTCTTCTATTCACCCACGGAGATGCACATTTGGACCTACAGGGACAGATAGCACTGCAGGGATGTGCTCGCATGTGTGTGCCGATAGGTGTGTGCAGTGAAGATTTGGTTTGGTTACATGATAAATAAACATCTCTAACTTTGTGTTCTTGATGGCACCTCCGTCTCATGCAGCCACATAGGGAATTGGACAGAGTAGACACCGAGACACAAAAGGGTGGTGGTGTCGATCTGAAGGGATGTGAAACACCTTCCAGACAGACCTTGCCGAGAAGAACTACACCATCTCGTTTCTGTTTGGGGTGGCTTTATTGACAGCTGGCAGCTTGGCCGGGCTTTCCCCAGTGTTCTCTGCCTCTCTCAGAGAATCAGCTGCATCGCCTCTCAGTTGCTCAGCTTTTGGCATCCAGTGGGTGTTGAGAGCAGATGGCTTGAGAGAGCTGCAACACACAAGCCAGAACGAGCCTTGCTCTCCTGGTGCCCACCATGGGGAAATGCTGGGAGCATGGAAGGAGGGGGATTCAGCCAGCACACAGCCACGGGAAGCTCCCAGGCTCCTGCCATCGGATGCACTTTTGGCTTGCATTTGCTCTCCAACAGCCTGCCCTCTTGCAGCCATCATGTGCACGCTCAGCCTGCAAGGCTGGGCTTGGGCTGAACTCACCTTCACTCTGCCCATCTCATCCACGTTGGCATCTGGAGGGAGAACCTGAGTTAGTTTCCAGCCACACGCAGCAGGTAGGGCTTCCCCACCCCTTACCAGAGTTGCTCCCACGGCCACAGCTTGCCATGGCAAAGGTATCACCACTTCACACAGTGCGTACAGGAGAAGTGTGAAGAAGGGACTGGCACTTACAGTAATGGCTGGGGTCAGCAGAAGAGTCCTCAGCACTGCCAGCACCATGGAAAGTCATAGAGAGAGTAGAGAGAAAAGGTGCTGAAGGTCCTCAGCAACACTTCCACAAACCACCTGGTTCTGGGGTGTGTGTTTGCTGAGAAGAAGAGCACCCCAGGGCTCTGGAGTGCCCCCGACTCCCTCCTGCAAACCCCCCAGCCAGGAGCCCTTGGTGCTCACCTTGGGCATCTCCCTCTGCAGGCACCTGCAAGAAGAACAGTGGCTGAGGTGCGCAGGCCAAGTTGCTGCCCAGCCCTGGCTCCCATCTCGGGGCTGGGGGACGAAGGCTGAAGCTCCCCAGCTCCCTCAGCAGCCTCCCCAGCTGGGCTGCCCACAGCCATCGCCCCCACGCACCATCTGCCCCAGCTGCGCACCCCCAGGGACCCCCCACCGCCTTTCCCACTGCACCAGCCCCGCAGCAGGACCCCCACGGCCTCAGCCTTTCCCCCCACCTTCCCCCACTCCCTCACCTTTCCTGATGGCAAACCAGCTGCCTGCAGTCAGGAGGACGAGGATGACAGCTGCCACTGCCAGCGCCGTGCCTGTGGAGAGGGCGTGCGAGAGCCGGGCATGGGGAGCTGTGGGAGAGAAGGTGTGAGGGCAGTGGGGTGTGATGGGGAGAGGCAGGGAGCAGGACGTGCCCATGCAGCCGGCACACCCGCATTCTCGTCCTCACCTGGGGAGCTGTGGATGTCCTGGGTGGTCTCACCAGCACTTGAACCTTGGAGCAAAGTGGGTTTTTCTTAGTGGGGCCAAGACCTTGTGCACCACCACACCCGAGCCCATTTTCTTACTGTTTGTTCTTGCTGAGCAGGCGCCTTTCTGCTCCTGTGTCTCAAACCAGCACCACTGTGGTCTCCCTTCTGGAACCATCCCACACTATTGCTGACGTACAGGCTATAGCCTATCTCATGACAATCACCCCACTTCCCCTGCATTAGGCTCATCAATGTACAGGGCAGACCTTGGAGCATCCCTGGCTCAACCCAGGGTCCATCAACATCGCCAGCTCTTGCTCTCTGTGCATGGGCCCTGCACAGCCCCATGTCTCAGCCGAGACGCTGCTGCAGGGACAGGGGCAGCCCTTGAGAGCAGCTCTCTCTCTATAGGGGCTCCCTTGGAGGGGAAGGAACCCTCCTGAGGGGGCACCACCCCAGAGCCATGCCCTGCCTGCTGCAGCACACAGCTCCAGCCTCAGCAATGTTTCTAACCCTTCTGCCCTCACCACCCTGGGGCCGTGTCTCACCTGGCACAGACAGGGTCCAGGGAGCACTGAGAGCAGAGCTCCTCACCCAGTTGCTCTTGTTCTTTTGCTGGTACCCACACGTGTATGTCCCGGCACTTCTCGAGGTGATGTTCAGGACCAGAGCGTAGATGAGCCTTCCCTGCTGGGCTTTCAAGCTGAACTCCTCCAGCCCATTCTTGCAGAAGACAACTCGCGTATCAGGAAACTGAACAATAATGACACAACGAACCAAAACTGTTTCCCCCTCCTGGGCACTGGAAGCATTGAGGAACAGGAGTGGAGCCTGGTTGTTACCTGGAGAGAAGGCACAGGGATTCCCCAGGCAAGCGTTAGTGATTGCCGGGTGGCAAAGCCAACTGCATGCCAAGGCTGGAAGAGCCTGTTCTCCAGGGGTTTACAGGGGGAATTATGAGGGAATAATCCCCTTCTCTCTTCCCATCTCCTTCCCCAGGACATATTCATTTTTGGGACCCACCTCCATACTCCCGAAATCCTGTGGAGCTGCAGATGTCCTCGGTGTTCACGCCAGCACCTGCAGCATGGGGCAGAGAGGGCTTTGCTTAGAGGGGCAGTGACCTCCTGCCTTCCCCAAAACAACGATGCCCCACAGTGCTGCACGCCTGCCCCACACACGCTGTCCCCATCCTCCCCTGTGCCCACCACAGGCCTGTCCTGCCCCCAGCAGCAGCCCTCCAGCCCTCAGACCCACGCCCAGCAATGCCCTAACTCACAGAGCACCAGCAGCAGGACGGCAGGGCCAGAAGGAGACAGCCTTGCCCATGGCGCGTGCCCCAGCATCTTTTGGGGCGCTGCTTTTGGGGAGCACCGTCTGCTTCAGGTGTCTGCTTTGCTCTGAGCTGGGGACGGTGGGACAGAGGCTTGCAGTGCAGCTGGGACCTGTGCTGTGGGCTTTCTGTGGCCGCCTGAGCCTGGCCCACAGCCAGAGACTCTTATGAGTGGGGCCCTGCCTCAGCCCCTGCTACATCCGCTGCTTTTGTTGAGCCCCCACTGTTATTTCTGTCCTCTCACACACTGCAGCTTGTGCTGTTTTGACGTGTATCAGGGGCAGTATTATTCCTACAGAGGCCTCCTGCTCCTTGTCCCCTTGCCAGATTTGGCTCATAGTTTTGCATCTCTCCATCAGGCTAGCAAACATCCGCAGCGTCTCCCAAATCCTTTTCCATCCCTTCCACACGCTTATGGGCACAGCACTGCTGCATCCCCTGCTGATGCTCAGCCCCTGTACTCTTGTTGCTTGTGCAAGGCTGTGCATCCTGAGCCCCTCTGCCTGCCAGCGGCTCCATGGGGAGACCTTCTGCTGCAGCTTTATGCCACGTACAGAACTGAAGTCACTTAAACTCCATGTCTTGGGGGTGTCTGGCAAGGAGGCACTGGGTTCTTTCCCTGAATCTTCACCTTTTCTGCCATTTCTAAGTGTACCTGCAAACCCACTTCATGCTGTACAAAATAATCAGGGGGCCATTCAGCATGGTATGCCATGCTCAGGGACTGGATGGTCATGAGCCAGGTAGTGGTGAGCAATAACATTTTGCCTCTCTCCTTTTTGGCCTATGTTGTTTTTTGGTTGTTGTTCTTTTTTTTCCCTCTTTCCTTACCTGATTGTTTTATTTTGCTGGGCTGCTGAGCTCCACCACAACCACTCTCCAACTTCTTTCATCAGAAAAAGAAGATAAGGAAGTGTGTTGGAGAGAACAAAACAGTCTCATGGGTCGAGAGAAGGATAATTTAATTAAAGGGAGAATTAAGAGGGGAAAAACAAGCAAAGGCCATGCAGAAGAACGGAGAGAGAAAAAGAAATCATCCTCTACTTCCCATCAACGAGCAATGTTGGACCATGTGTGGGGAAGCAAGGCCTCGATATGCGTAGCAGTTGTTTGGGAGGACAGACTTATTCATAATGAGTGACCCCCCTCTCCTTCCCCTTTCCCACCTACTATTGCTGAGTGTGACATCCTGTACTTTGGAAAACCCCTTTGGTCAGTTTAGGGCAGCTGCCCTGGTGATGTCCCCTTCCCACCTCCTGCCCACCCCCAGACCTACTGGCTCTGGTGGTGGGGTTGGAAATAGTCTTGATGCTGTGCCATGGCTGTTCAGCAGTAGACAAATCCTTGGTGTGGTACCAGTGCTGTTCTAGCTACAAGTGTAGAGCACAGCACTGCATGGGCCGCTGCAGGGAAAGTTACCTCCATCCCAGCCAGACCCAGCACCCCTTAATATACCCTAGTTATATCAACCCATCTATTTCCTAACTTTTGTCCTCTTGATTCTCTTGCCCTGATCCCATTGGGGTTTGACTGGGCAAGCAGCTTTGTTCTGCTTGCCTGCCCACTGGATTTAAACCTCAGTTGCTCTTTCTGGCACACTACTTGGGGCTGCAAGTGTGGAGATAATCACAGATTTGGCCAGTAAATTTACAGAAGACTCCTCTTTGTTCTATTTGTTTAACAAGTACTTTTTGGGATGTTGATGTATTTGCACTAGATGATCTTTCAGGGTCCCATCCAATCCCTAACATTCCGTGATTCTGGGATTCTGTGCTACCAGAGCATTTCCAGAGAAGCCCTCCTCCCCTCCCCTCAGTAGTCTCTTTCCAGGCAGCTTTCCCCACTTATTGCCAGTTGGGCTCATTTCAGCCTGCAGTGCAGACAACAGTTGACATCCCCCTGTCCCTCCAGAAATACAGAGGGGTTCTGCCACCGATAACCTGATGGCAGTAGGGTCCTCTGTGTGCCAGTGTCTACCAGAGCCTCGCACTCCCATGGGTCTCATGTGCAAGGCCTTTGCATCGACACTGTCCAGTCAATGCCATTGACCATTTTCTCCACATGGCTGGTGGCAGGGCCCTTCCAGTCCTGCTCAGAGTGGCCATTATTTCGTTCCAACAAATGCAAACAGGAGACTGGCCTGGCAATGACTTCTGCCAGCTCCCTCAGCATCCTTGAGAGCATTCCATTGTGGGAGTATTGCCATGGGGGTCGACAAGCCCCATGGTTGGTGATAACATCGGACTCTTAACAATGAGGCCATGAGGAAGGTGAAGAAGTTAGAAGAAGCAAAGAAGGGTTATTCAGGAGACTCAGTGCTGTCTCAAACTACTTGTTCTCCAACCATTAGGACATGGAAGTTGCTAAGTGTTTGCCATTGCCGAGCAAAGATGTTAACCAATGAATAGTTAGTGGAAAAGTACTGCTGTAGAGCTAAAGGTATAAGAAGGGAGCCTGTCCTCAGTAAAGAAGTTGAAGTTATGTCCTCAATAAAGAGATGAAGTTATGATCCTTAAAGAACCCTGGCCTCTGTGTGGTCATTATGCCACATCCCATCAGGACTCGTGAATTTATGGATGTCCAGATTGCTTAATCGGTCCTTAACCCAGCCCTCATCAACCAAGGAAAACTCCTCCTTTCTCCCAACTTCCTCTGGGGCCTCAGGGGTATGGGACTCCTTCAGAGAGCCTCCAGTACCATAGACAGAGACAAAGAAGGCATTCAGTAACTCCACCTTCTCTTTATCTTCTGTCACCAGGGCACCCACCTCATTCATCAGTGTACCTCCATTGCCTCTAGTGCTACTTTTATCTGCAATGTATTTGTAGAAGCCCTTTCTGTTGTCCCTGACCCCTCTTGCAAGGTTTAATTCTAAGGAGGCCTTAGTTTTCCTAGTCGCCTCCCTACATCCTCTGACAACAGTCTTATATTCCTCCCAAGTAGCCGGACCCTCCTTCCTTGATCTGTAGACTCTCCTCTTCCACTTGAGTTTGCCCAGCAGTTCCCTCTTTAACCATGCAGGTCTCCCGGCTCTCTTTCCTGACATCTTACCTGTTGGGATGCTCGGATCTTGAGCTGGGAAGAAGCAGTCCTTGAGCACTAACCAACTGTCTTGGGACCCTTTTCCTTCAGGTACCTTGTCCCATGGGATTTCCCCTAGCAATTGCATGAAAAGGCCAAAGTTGTCCCTACTGAAGTCCAGGGTTGCGATTCTGCTCGGTATTCTGTTCCTGCCCCATGAGATCCTGAACTGCACCATCTCCTGGTCGCTGCAACCAAGGCTGCCCTCAACTTTCAGCCTTGAGAAGAGAAGACTGAGAGGAGATCTTATCAATGTATATAAATACCTTAATTGTGGGAGAGAGTGGGATTTGGCCAACCTCTTTTCATTTGTTTGTGGGGATAGGACAAGGGGCAATGGTCAAAAAATGGAGCACAGAAAGTTCCACACCAACATGCGAAAGAACTTCACAGTGAGGGTGACAGAGCACTGGAACAGGCTGCCCAGGGAGGTTGTGGAGTCTCCTTCTCTGGACATATTCAAGTCCCGTCTGGACACGTACCTGGGCAACCTGCTCTAGGGAAACTGCTTTGGCAGGGGGGTTGAACTCGATGATCTCTTGAGGTCCCTTTCAACCCCTACAATTCTGTTATTTTGTGATTCTGTGATTCACTGCTTCAACCAGCCCCTCCTTGTTAGTGATGACAAGATCCAGCAGCACTCCTCTCCTAGTTGGCACGTCCACCATTTGCATCAGGAAGTTATCATCAGTGCTGGATGAACCACTACTGGAGGAACCTCCTGGACTGTGGATGGCTGGCTGAGAAGGCCTTCCAGCAAATGTCAGGGTAGTTGAAATCCCCCATGACAACCAGGGCCTATAATCATGACGCTGCTCTCAGCTGCCTGTAGAAGGCCTGGCCAGCTTCCTCATCCTGGTCTGGTGGCCTGCAACAGACACCCACAACAGCATCCCCCATGCCAGCCTGCCCCTTAATTCTCACCCACAGACTCTCAACTCGCTCCTCATCCGCCCCTGGACAGTACTCAATACAATGGAGTTGCTCTCTCACGTGAAGAGCAACTGCGCCACCTCGCCTTGCTGGCCTGTTATTCCTGAGCAGGACATAGCCATCCATGACCACATTCCAGCCATGTGAGCTGTCCCACCATGTCTCTGTAATTGCCACCAGATCACAGTCTCCTGACCAAACACGGATTTCTAAGTCCTCCTGCTTATTCCCCATGTTACATGCACTGGTGTCCAGGCACTTCAGGGAGCGAGCTGAGCATGCCGATTTCACCCCATGGGGGTGGGAGGCCTCCCGGTCTTCATCGCTGCAAGGCCACTGCCCCACTTGTGCAAGCCTGGCTACAACCCCATCTGCCTTCAGATCTAGTTTAAAGCTCTCCAAATGAGCCCTGCCAATTGCTGTCTCAGAACTCTTTTGCTTCTGTGAGATAAACCTTTCCCAAGTATTACTGTCAGGCCTGGTGTCTTATAAACCCAGCCATTACCAAACAACCCAAAGCCAAGGCTGTAGCACCAGTCACGAAGCCAAGCATTTATGGACCGGACCCTTCTATTCCATCCCATGTCATCACCCCAGAATGGAAGGAGGGAAGACAAAGGTATTTGCGTCCCAGACTCTTTCACCAACCGTCCCAAGGCCTTGAAGCCTTCATTCCCCTCAGACTACAGGAAGCTACATCATCCACACCTGTCCTACAGAGCATCATCATGTCTGTGGAGCACACCATGCTGGGCATTGTCCTGGTGATATGCCTGATTCAGACTCCAGGTAGACTGCAGACTTCCCTTCAGTGAGGGTCAGCTCTGCATATCAGGCCCTCTGATCCTCTCAGAAGGGAATCTCCTTCTACTGTTTCCCTTCCTTCTTTCTTGTCGGAGGCAGTCTTGAGGCACGGTGTCAACTGCTGATGTGACCTCATGGGCGAGCCTTCCCCCACATCCCTATCCATCTCCCCTTAAAGATCCAGGGCCTCAAACCTACCATGGAGGGGCACCTGGGGAAGCAGGGTAGGTAGGGAGGGGGGTTACCCATGACGCCCAACTGGGACTCGCTTCCACCCCTCCTCGTCTTTTTGGAGCCCTCCCTCTGCCCGACAGTGACAGGGCAGGGGCTCCACCACCGTCTGGGGGGCATCCCCCAGGCGTCCTTCTCTCTGGCACACCAGGGAGTTACTCCACCAGGCAATCTCCTGCTCACATGCCCTGGTGCTCCTTAGTCTGCTCCTCGACCTGCTCGCGCTGCCCTCCTGGGCCACAAGAGGTGAAGCAAGGGCCTGAGGTCCTCCTGTAACTGTGATCGGGTGCTGTGGCTGCGCCGGCTCCGAAGGGTCCAACATCTACTACATAGAGCAGGAGGGCTTTGCAGGGGTGATGCTGCACCTGAGATATACGTAAAACCAGCGCATGCTGTGCTGTGTGTGCGCGGACAGAAATAACAGTGGGGGCTCAACAAAAGCAGCGGATGTAGCAGGGGCTGAGGCAGGGCCCCACTCATAAGAGTCTCTGGCTGTGGGCCAGGCTCAGGCGGCCACAGAAAGCCCACAGGACAGGTCCCAGCTGCACTGCAAGCCTCTGTCCCACCGTCCCCAGCTCAGAGCAAAGCAGACACCTGAAGCAGACAGTGCTCCCCAAAAGCAGCGCCCCAAAAGATGCTGGGGCAGGCACCATGGGCAAGGCTGTCTCCTTCTGGCCCTGCCGTCCTGCTGCTGGCACTCTGTGAGTTGGGGCATTGCTGGGAGTGGGGGCTGAGGGCTGGAGGGCTGCTGCTGGGGGCAGGACAGGCCCGTGTTGGGCACAGGGGAGGATGGGGTTAGGGTGTGCGGGGCAGGCGTGCAGCAGTGTGGGGCAGAGTTGCTTTGGGGAATGCAGGATGGTGACTGCTTCCTCCAGCCACGATACTCCTTCTCTGGAGATATTCAAGGCCTGTATGGATGCCTACCTAGGCAGCCTGCTCTAAGGAACCTGCTTTGGCAGGAGGGTTGGACCCAATGATCTTTTGAGGTCCCTTCCAACTGCTTTGATTATGTGATTCTGTGATTCTGTAACACACATATCTGAGGAAGGCCCACAATTCTCCAATACTAAAAGTTTGTTTGGAACCTTAGTGTGAGACTTTCAGGATGCTGGATTCCTTAGAGATCCTGGGGACTCCAACTGGAATATAAAACACATCCAGACCAGGCTTGGGATGGTGCCAAGTTTGCAGATGAAGCAAATCCCAGCGGGACATGTGCGGGTGGGAAGTCCCCTGTTCAGGAAGGACCGAGCAGTGGGGATGTGGGCAGGGAGGTGGGGGTGAGCCGGGTCACTGCCGCTCTAAGCAAAGTCCTCTCTGCCCCATGCTGCAGGTGCTGGCGTGACCACCCAGGACATCTGCAAGTCCCCAGGATTGCAGGAGCATGGAGGTGAGTCCGGAAAATGAACATGTCCTGGGGAAGGAGATGGGAAGAGAGAAGGGGATTATTCCCTCACAATTTCCCCTGTAAACCCCAGGAGAACAGGCATTTCTAGCCTTGGCATGCAGTTGGCTTTGCCACCCGGCAATCATTAATGCTTGCCTGGGGAATCCCTGTACCTTCCCTCCAGGTAACTACCAGGCTCCAGTCCTGTTCGTCAATGCTTCCAGTGCCCAGGAGGGGGAAATAGTTTTCTTTCAATGTACCATTGATGCTCAATTTCCTGCTACGCGAGTTGTCTTCTGCAAGAATGGGCTGGAGGAGTTCAGCTTGAAAGCCCAGCATGGGAGGGTCATCTACCCTCTGGTCCTGAACATCACCTGGAGAAGTGCCGGGACATACACGTGTGGGTACCAGCAGAGGAATGAGAGCAACTGGGTGAGGAGCTCTGCTCTCAGTGCTCCCTGGACCCTGTCTGTGCTAGGTGAGACACGGCCTCAGGGTGGTGAAGGCAGAAGGGACATGGACAGTGCTGAGGCTTTATCTTTATGCTGCAGCAGGCAGGGCATGGCTCTGGAGTGGCTCCCCCATGGGAGTGTTCCCTCTCCTCCAAGGGAGCCCCTAGAGGGAGAGCTGCTGTCAAGGAGTCCCCCTGTCCATGCAGCATCATCTCTGCTGCAGACATGGGGCTATGCAGGGCCCATGCACAGAGAGCAAGGGCTGGGAATGTCAATGGACCCTGGCCTGTGCAAATACTGCTCCAAGGCCTGCCCTGTGTATTGATGAGACTTTGCCACAGGAAAGGCTTGTCATGAGCTGGGCAGTTACATATGTGTGAAGAAGGAGCCCGTATTTATGGCTCAAAAATGGGGGCTGGAAACATAGTATGTGAACAGGAAGATGTTGGAGTGCTTAGGAATCCAGGGGCCTCTACCTGGGAAAGCAAACCAGGAAAATGGTGCTTGGGATGGCCCCAGGGAAGAGACCACAGTGGTGCTGATTTGAGACACAGGGGAGGGAAGGTGCCTGCCCAGCATGGACCTAGCAGTGGGGACATGGGCAGAGGTGGGTGGGTGCACCAGGTTTTGCCTCCTCTAAGGAAAACCCTCTGTGCCCCATGGTGAAGGTGCTGGCAAGACAACCCAGGACATCCGCAGCTACCGAGGTAAGGGTGAGCATGGGGATGGGTGGCAGAAGGAAGGTTTCTGTGTGGTGGAGAAGGGAAGGCAGAGGGCGTTTGTTCCCTGGCTGCTGTTCCCAGCGTGTTCATGTCTCCCACAGGCAGCAGCCCCTCTCACAAGGCCGAGCTCCCTTCCAGAGGTGAGACATTGCTCATCAGCCCTTCCATGCACGGCCGTCCTCCACGGTTTGCCTTGGCCACACTGTGACCCTCGTCTCTTGCAGGGCCAGCCATGCCCCTGGAGGTCTGGATCCTGCGCTCTGCCCTCAGCCTGCTCCTGCTGCTGTCTGCCCCCATCATCACCCTCCTCCTGGAGAGATGGAGCCACGGTGTCAGCGGGGCCAGGCAGCCTGGAGACGTCCCTGGCCCCATGGTGCTCTGATGTCCTCCTGGGCTCCATGCTGGCCCCAGCCTGCTCCCCCATGCTCAGAGCATGACCCCCACTGTGGCCAGGCTCCCGCTGCCGTTGGGCTCAAGGCAGCTGGGGCAGCATGCCCAAGGGATGTGCTGCCACTGCTCTGCTTCCCTTGGCTCAGCCCCTGCTCTCTGCTCACATCAAGGATTGCCATCGGATCGCACACCCTCCCGACTGCGTTCAACCCCAGCACCCACGTGGCTTCACCCCCTGCTCACAGAATCACATCTCCATCGCGGGATCCACCTCTGCATACTGGGAGAACACGAGGGGATGGAGTCACAGCTGCACCCCCAGGCAGCCATGCTCTGCAGCTCCTGCATCACTCCAGCACCTCCCTATGCCCAAGGTGGTGCCAGCCACAATGGGCACATCCCCAGGTGGTTACGGTGCCCTGTGTGGAAGCACCTTGGTGGGTACTGGTCCTGTGGGAGGCGAGTTATAAAGGCTTGGTTCAGAATGCACCAGCTGATGTTGCTGCTCTGTATTTGAGAGGGAAGCCAGCGAGCAGAGCTGGGAGAGCTCCTGTATGACTGCTGTGCGGGGCCACATGTCTTGCAAGGGAGCTGCTGTTCCCTGTGCCCTGCCACCCAAGAGTTCCCCTACCTGCTGGCATTGCCCTGGCAGATGTGGCCTGGAAAAGTGCCGATGTGAGGATGGCTGAGGCCATGCAGAGGTCCAGAGGGCAGCAACGCTTGGCCCTCTGCACCCCACACCCACCCATCCCTGTGACGGGGCTTCTGGCTGTCAATGCGCCATCCCCAGGAGACAGCCCTGAGCAGGGACGTTGTGCACGGGGGCATCCATCTGTCGGGCAGGTGGGGATGGGGTCTCAGCATGGCTGGCCCCCACACCCACAGCCCATCCCCAGCCTTGCACAATGGGGTTTTAGCCATCCCACACCAATACCTGAAAGGAGCCAAGGTGTCCCCACCATGCAGCTCCCAGTGCTGGCATCTGGGGCCTTGGTGTGCAGTGGGGGACTCCAGGGCAAGATGGGTGCAGACAGAAGGAGAGCTGCTCAGCTGGGAGGCATGAGGCTGCATGACTGCATGGAGGGAATAGGGGAAAAGAACATGGGGTGAAAACTCAGCAAGAGCTGCTTGGATGCAGAGCTGGTGGGGAGGTGGGTTTCAGGCTCCTTCCCACAAGGACAGTCCCTCACCTCCCATGCCCTCATCAAAGCACTTGTCCCTCAGCTTCCTTCAGGCCCATGCATGCATGTTTCACAGCACAAGCTTCCACAATACATTTCCTGGAAGGGAATATACAGAGCTGGGTGCAAGAACCTACTCCCCCATTCCCATACATCCATCAACCCTCCTTGGTGAGTGAATCCCCACTGTGGTGTCAGCTGCAAATTTGCCGAAGGTAACCTCTGCCCCAGCATCCTGAGAGTAATGCAGATGTGGAATGGAATTGGACGTAATTTGGATCCCTGGAGTACACCACTAGTTAGCAGCCTTCAACCAGACTTTGCAGCACTGATCACCTTGCTTCAGGTTCCGCCATTCCGTCAGTTTTCAGTCCACCCCAGTGTCTGCTCATTCAGGCCAGATATCAGTAACTTCTCTATGAGGATGTTAGGGTAGACAGTGTCAGAGGCCTTCCATTCCAAGATCCATGCTCTCCCCTCATCTACCAGGACAGTCATTTCATCATAGAAGGTTGTTGGGTTGGCCAAGCATAGCCTCCTCTTGCTGAATTCCTGCTGGCTACTCCTGATGATTTGCCTGTCCTCCAAGTGCCTGGAAATGTTTTACCGGATGAACTGTTCCCTCACCTCCCAGGGATGGAGGTGATCTGACTGGCCTCTACTTCCCCAGGTCCTCCTTGCCGTTCTGGAAGAAGCAGTGATGTTTGCTTCCCTCCAGTCTTCAGGCCCTTCTCCCACTCGCCTTGACCCCTCAAGGATGATGGAGAGTGGCCTCGCAATGACATCTGCCAGCTCCTTCAGCACTCGGGGGTGCCTCCTAGCAGGGCCCATGGCCTTCTCTTTACTTATTTGGCTGAAGCATTGCCCCTCCTGACCCTCCTTCATCAAGGGGACACCTTCCTTGCTGCAGCCCCTGTCCCTGCCTTCTGGTTTCACTCACCTGGACAGGAAGCTCCACTATAACTGGTCTCTCACTCCCCCTCCTGAAACGGACAGGGGGTGGAAATACAATGAAAAGGGCTCAAGGGTCCAGATAAGAACAGGGAGATCACTCCAGGTTTATTGTACTAGGCAAAACAAACTCACCATAGGGAGATTAATAACATTCATTACCTCTTATTATTAGCAAGCTAGAGCAGTAAGAAACAAAGAAAAGAAAAAAAAGCAAATAAAAAATACCTTCCCGACATCCACCTTCTTCCACCTCCTCCCTCCGAGTGGTGCAGGGGAACGAGGAATGGGGGCTGCAGTCAGTCCGTAATGCTTCGTCTCCTCCGCTCCTCCACAGTCACTCTCTGCCCCTGCTCCAATGGGGGATCCCTCCCCCAGGATGCCGTCCTTCCAACCTGACCCTGGGTGGGCTTCCCACAGGCAGCAGCTCTTCAAGAACTGCTCCAACACGGGTCTCGCACAGGCGGCAGCTCCCCGCAGACCCCCTGCTCCTGCTGCGGGGGCTCCTCTCCACAGGCTGCAGCTCTGGCCCAGGGCCTGCTCCTGTGGGGGCTCTCCATGGGCCGCAGCCTCCTCCAGGCCACAGCCACCTGCTCCACTGGGGGCTCCTCCACAGGGGGGCTGCAGCGTGGAGATCTGCTCCATGTGGGACCCATGGGTGCAGGGGGACAGCCTGCTCCACCAGAGGCCTCTCCACAGGCCACAGGGGAACTTGTGCTGCGTGCCTGGAGCACCTCCTGCTGCACTGACCTTGAGGGCTGCAGGGCTGGTTCTCGCTTCTCCCTCTGTCAGCCGTTGTTGTGCAGCAGTTTTTTCCCTTTCTTAAATCTGCTCTCACAGAGGAGAGAGCATATCTCAACATCGCTTTTGGCTCGTCTTTGGCCTGCAGCAGGTGCCTTTAGAGCAGCCTGACACTGGCCCTTTTCAAATAGGGGGCAGCTTCTGGACTTCTCACCGAGGCCACCTCTGCAGACCCCAGCTACCAAACCCTTGCCACGTAAACCCAATGCAGCTGCAGAGTGCAGGCCACACTTTGCTTTCCCTTGGAGGGGCGTCCAGTACACCTGGAATGGATGATGCCAGGGGTGGAAACACAGCCCTGCCATTTGCCATGGAGTAATGCAGATGGCTGTGGTATATGGGGAAGCTCCTGAGCACCTGCAGTGCATTGATGGCACCCTCATGTGGGGCAGCAAAGCAGAGGAAGTCTTTGAGAAAGGGAAGAAAATCATCCAAATTCTCCTGAAGGCTGGTTTTGCCATTGACCAGGGTAAAGTCAAGGGAGTTTCCCAGGAAATGTGGTTCTTGGGGGTAAAAAGGCAGGATGGATGTTGCTACATCCCAATGGGTGAGATCAATGAGGTAACAACTGTGTGCCCACCAGCTGTCTAGAAAGAAACAAGTTTTCCTAGGCCTTGTGGGATTCTGGAGAAGGCATATTGCAGGTTGTAGTGAGCTTCTGAGCCCTCCCTATTGAGTAACCTGAAAGAAGAGCACTTTGAAGTGGGGTCCTGAGCAACAAAACCCCTTGGAAGAGATCAAAGTGTGTGTCCAAAAGGCTGTGGTGGGAGCCCTTGGGCCCCTGCGTACAGGCCCAGCTGTGCCACTGGTGCTTCACACTGCAGGCAGGGAACAAGGCCTGGCCGGGAGCCTCTGGCAGGAAAGACCAGGAGAAACCGAGGTCATCCTCTGGACTTCTGGAGCAGGGCTATTGAGTACCAGATGCCCACGATGCTCCAAGTGAAAACAGAAGAGTGATGGGCGGTCATGCCCAAGAGAGTTGAAGACCAGTGGGTGCAGATCGCTCCCACAGTTCTTTACTGGCAGCAATATGGCCCCAGCTGAGACTCCCTGAGAGTTCTTCATATTCTGTCAATTCTGTTTTCCCTTGTTAAAACTGCGGTGTCTGAGAGAACAGAAATAAAACGGGGGCTCAACAAAAGCAGCGGATGTAGCAGGGGCTGTGGCAGGTCCCTTGCAAATGTGAGAGACGCTTAGTGTGGGCCAGGCTCAGGCGGCCACAGAAAGCCCACAGCACAGGTCCCAGCTGCACTGCAAGCCTCTGTCCCACCATCCCCAGCTCAGAGCAAAGCAGGCA
Source organism: Cygnus atratus (assembly GCF_013377495.2). Classification (NCBI taxonomy): domain Eukaryota; kingdom Metazoa; phylum Chordata; class Aves; order Anseriformes; family Anatidae; genus Cygnus; species Cygnus atratus. Next base: position 10,447 of record NC_066393.1, on the reverse strand, counting down.
CCTGAAGCAGACGGTGCTCCCCAAAAGCAGCGCCCCAAAAGATGCTGGGGCAGGCGCCATGGGCAAGGCTGTCTCCTTCTGGCCCTGCCGTCCTGCTGCTGGCACTCTGTGAGTTGGGGCATTGCTGGGTGTGTGGGCTGAGGGCTGGAGGGCTGCTGCTGGGGGCAGGACAGGCCCATGTTGGGCACAGGGGAGGATGAGTGCGGGGCAGGTATGCAGCATTGTGGGGCAGAGTTGCTTTGGTGAAGGCAGGATGGGGATTGCTTCCTCCAGCTATGTTGCAGATTTGAGCATAAAGTGTGTTTATCAAAGTTCTTCAATGTAAATGGGAACCTATAGAGAGACCTGCCAGATGCTGGATGGTGTAGGGAACCTGGGAACTCCATCCTGAGTACGGAAACCATTGAGATGAAATGATCTTAATATTTTATGAAGGAAGAGAGACCAAGAATGTGAAGGATGTAATCTTCGAGGTGTCAAGGCTGCAGAACTGGGGCTGTGGGTAGGGAAACATGGATGAGCCAGGACACTGCCCCTCTAAGCAAAGCTCTCTGTGCCACGTGCTGCAGGTGCTGTCTTGACCACCCAGGACATGTGCAGCTCCCCAGGTGAGGGGGAGCATGGGGATGGGTGGCAGAGGGGAGGTGTGTTGGGGCTTGGTGGTTGATATGGGAAGGCAGAGGGGGTTTTTTCTCCACGTGTTAATCCTTTGACAGGAGGCTTTTCACCATTTGGGATCCAGGTTGCTTTGCATCTCTGCATCTTTGCATCACTAACGCTGCCCAGGGAATCCCTGCGCCATCTCTTCCAGGTGACCTCCTGGCTCCAACCCTCTTCCTGAACACCTCCAGCGCACAGGAGGGGGAATTGGTTTCACTTCGCTGCACCATTGATGGCTCTTCCGTGCCTTCCCGAATTGTATTCTGCAAGGACAGGATGGAGGCACACAGCCTGAAATGGCAACCGTGGCAGCTGAGCTACACCATCATTTTAGACGTCACCCAGGGAAGCGAGGGGACATATACGTGTGGGTACCAAGTCAACGATGGCAGGAACCGAGTGAGGAGCTCTGCCCTCAGTGCTGGCCGCATCCTGGATGTCCTCGGTGAGACACGGCCCTGGGCTGGAGGGGTCAGAAGGGACGGAGGCACTTGCCACCACATGGCTACGCTGAGGCTAGAGCTGTGTGCTGCAGCAGGCAGGGCATGGCTCTGGGGTGGTTCCCCCATGGGAGTGTTCCCTCGCCTCAGAGGCAGCCCCTAGAGAGAGAGCTGCTCTCAAGGGGTCCCCCTGTTCCTGCTCCATCACATTTATTGCAGATACTGGCACTCTTCAGGGCCCAGGGACAGAGAACAAGGGCTGGCTGGGGATGTCGATGGATCCTGGGCTGAGCCAGGGATGCCCCAAGGTCTGCTCTGTACATCGATGAGCTTATGGCAGGCCAAGTGGGATGATTGTCATGAGCTGGGCAGTTACCTATGTGTGAAGAAGGAGACTACATTTATGGCTCTAAAATGGGGGCTGGAGTCATATTGTGAGAACAGAAAGATGTTAGAATGCTTTGGGATCCAGGGATCTCTACCTGAAACAGCAAACCAGCAGAAAGGGGCTTGGGATGGCCACAGGGAGGAAACCACAGAGGGGCTGGTTGAGATACAGGGGTTGGAAGGTGCCTTGCCAGCAAGGACCCAGCAGCAGGGGCACGGGCAGTGGTGTGGGAGTGTGCCAGGTCTCACTCCCTCTAAGCAAAACCCTCTGTGCCGGGGAGGGTCCAGAGCCACACCTCTGCCATTCGGTTCTAAATAAATCAAGACCGCGTTTACACACCGGATCCTTGGGGACCCATGTTGGCAGAGCAGTCTCAGGCACTTGCCTGCCTCCCCTGGGGATGAAGCTGGCTGTCATTACCCTGCAGACACTCATCCTGTCCCTTTCTCCTGCCAGGCAATGCCTCCACATCCCCAGCAGGGACAATATCCCCAGGTGATTTCCTCCTACAGCCCCTCAGCCCCCACCATGGGGCTCAGACCCACCAGGCTGCTGTCTCCAGGGCATGGGGCCATGCAGGAGCTTCATCAGAAAGGAGGTGTGCCGGCTGCAGGGGCACGTCCTGCTCCCTGCCTCTCCCCATCACACCCTGCTGCCCTCACACCCTCTCTCCCACAGCTCCCCAGGCCCGGCTCCCGCACGCACTCCCCACACGCACGGCGCTGGCAGTGGCAGCCGTCGGCCTCGTCCTCCTGGCTGCAGGCAGCTGGTTTGCCATCAGGAAAGGTGAGGGAGTGGAGGAAGGTGGGGGGAAAGGCTGAGCCCGTGGGGGTCCTGCTGCAGGGCTGGTGCAGTGGGAAAGGCGGTGGGGGGGTCCCTGGGGGTGCGCAGCTGGGGCAGACGGTGCGTGGGGGTGCTGGCTGTGGGCAGCCCAGCTGGGGAGGCTGCTGAGGGAGCTGGGGAGCTTCAGCCTTCGTCCCCCAGCCCCGAGATGGGAGCCAGGGCTGGGCAGCAACTTGGCCTGCACACCTCAGCCACTGTTCTTCTTGCAGGTGCCTGCAGAGGGAGATGCCCAAGGTGAGCACCAAGGGCTCCTGGCTGGGGGGTTTGCAGGAGGGAGTCGTGGGCATGGTGGGTCCCTGGGGTGCTCCTTGGCCAGGGGAAGCATTGTCTGTGTGTGTGTGGTTGCATTCTCTGTGCTGGAAGCAGGGATGATGGGGATTGCTATTTGCTGCACTCCAGCTCACCACATGATGTAGGAAAGCACCACCCAAGTGCGTTTCTCATGTGGCCCCCTCACCAGAAACGCACACCCCAGAACCATTCCTGTTCCTCTCCAGGCAGCAGCACGTTGACAGCCCACAGATGGAAAATACAGACCAGGGCGAAGTCACATGTGAGTACTACCTCCTCCCTTGGGGGAAGCCATACACCACTCTGACCATGGGCATCCCCGCCTGTGCAGTCTCACGTGGAATCCCACCACTTCATTTCCCACTGGGACATACAAAATCCCTGCCCGTTCATCAAGGCCAGGTTTCTCTCCAGCACCTCACGTCCCACTTCTTCCTCGCATGCAGAGCACAGCTGCTGCCTGCACAAGGGACATGGCAGAATCCCAGTGCTCCAGGGACAAAGACCATTTGCTTGGGGGGTCCTTCCCCACCTTCTCCGGCCTCAGGCTGCAATTCCCCTGCTCCAGCCTCTGCTTTTGTCATTTCTTCAGTTCTCTTCAGAGGCATTTCTGCTTCAAGAGCTGCACAAAGCACAGCACAGCAATGAAAGTTGTAGCTCTGTTTCCTTGCGCTGCTGGGGAAAACATTTGATAGCTTGCTCTGAAACCACAGGCAGCAGCCAAGGGAGGATGTTGTGGTTGGGCGACAGGCTACAGATATATCCCCACCCGACATGCACCTCGCTCGAGTTGCAGCACGACCTTGTTTTCCCACACCTGCACAGAGTAGCTCGCAAGGTGTGCTGGCTGTGCAAAGAGAGGAGATGCCACAGAATGGTGGAAATACACCAAAACCTCAACATCTCTTCTCCAACGCTGCTTGCTGCAGGGTGATGGGAGGGGAAGTGTGGCCGGGCATTGAGTGCTGCAGGGCTGGTGCAGTGGGAAAGGTGGGGGGGGGTCCCTGGGGGTGCACAGCTGGGGCAGACGGTGCGTGGGGGTGCTGGCTTGTGGGCAGCCCAGCTGGGGAGGCTGCTGAGGGAGCTGGGGAGCTTCAGCCTTCATCCCCCAGCCCCGAGATGGGAGCCAGGGCTGGGCAGCAACTTGCCTGCACACCTCAGCCACTGTTCTTCTTGCAGGTGCCTGCAGAGGGAGATGCCCAAGGTGAGCACCAAGGGCTCCTGGCTGGGGGGTTTGCAGGAGGGAGTCGGGAGCACTGAGGGGCCCTGGGATGCTCCTTGGCCAGGGGCACCGTTCTCTGTGTGTGGCTGCTTTCCCTGTGATGGAGGCAGGGAAGATGGGCTTTTTGAGGGGCTAGACTCAAGCTCAATAATTCATGCAGGAAAGCACCAGCCAAGAGCTTCTCTCATGGTGTCCCTCCTCAGCACACACAGACCCCAGAACCATTACTATTCCTTTCCAGTCAGAAGCAGGTTTCCAAAACCAACGAAGGAAGACACTGACCACGGTGAAGTCCAGTGTGAGTACTACCTCCTACCCTCTGGGGAAGCCACACACTCCTCTTCCCTTGAGCATCCCCTGCCAAACCGCTATGCAATCCCACCACTTCATTTCCCACTGGGAAATAAAAATCCCTGCCCGTTCATCAAGGCCAGGTTTCTCTCCAGCACCTCACGTTCCCCCTTCTTCCTCGCATGCAGAGCACAGGCTGCTGCCTGCACAAGGGACATGGCAGAATCCCAGTGCTCCAGGGGACAAAGACCATTTGCTTGGGGGGTCCTTCCCCACCTTCTCCGGCCTCAGGCTGCAATTCCCCTGCTCCAGCCTCTGCTTTTGTCATTTCTTCAGTTCTCTTCAGAGGCATTTCTGCTTCAAGAGCTGCACAAAGCACAGTACAGCAATGAAAGTTGTAGCTCTGTTTCCTTGCGCTGCTGGGGAAAACATTTGATAGCTTGCTCTGAAACCACAGGCAGCAGCCAAGGGAGGATGTTGTGGTTGGGCGAAAGGCTACAGATATATCCCCACCCGACATGCACCTCGCTCGAGTTGCAGCACGACCTTGTTTTCCCACACCTGCACAGAGTAGCTCGCAAGGTGTGCTGGCTGTGCAAAGAGAGGAGATGCCACAGAATGGTGGAAATGCACCAAAACCTCAACATCTCTTCTCCACCGCTGCTTGCTGCAGGGTGATGGGAGGGGAAGTGTGGCCGGGCATTGAGTGCTGACCCCAGGCAGCTGATGCCCAAGGTCATGTGAGTTTCAGTCCTTCACTGACAGGCAGAAAGGGCTCATGGTGTATTTTTTGCCCCCACAGACTCCACCCATTGCCCACGTTCAACAGGACAGGGTGAGTCATGGCACAGCTGTGCATGGCTCCTTTCTGCACTCCTGCAGCCTGGTGCCTGCTCGTTGTGCAGGGCTCACAGTCAGCAGCTGAAGTAACAGGGCTTTCTTTTCCCCCTAAAGCCTCCTCCCGTGCAGCAGATGAGCAAACACCACGACGTATGCCACGGTGACCCGCACCCAGACCCGATAGCGCTGCACAGGGCAAGGGCACAGGAGCCTTGCCCACAGCTGCCTTTGCTCTCTTGCAGAGGGCTCCTACAGCTGTAAGCTGGGGCTGGGAGGTGCACTTTGGTCTTCTTTGGGGTTTGCTGTCACAGGGAAATGCTGTGTGTGTCTAGCCAAGAGGGTGAAGGACTCATATCTCTGTTTGCAATAAATTAATGCCTCTAAAATATATCAGGTATACCAAGTAATATTGTGAGTGTATCAGTGGTTTTTCCTCATGTGAAACCGTCTCCCTGTGCTCAGTGGAAAATATGTATACCTAAACTGCATGATAAAGTCACAGGGCTTCTCTTCCATGCACCCACACAGATGCACATTCGGACCAATAGGGACAGCTATCACTGCAGGGATGTGCTTGCATGTGTGTGCCAATAGGTGTGTGCACTGCAGATGTGGTTTTTGTTTAGAAGAAAAATAACTCCAGACATACATAAATCCGTGGGTTCATGATAGGATGCTCCCGTGGGTGCTGTGGGAGCTGGCGGAAGTCATTGCTAGGCCACTCTCCATCATCTTTGGGAAGTCATGGGCATCAGGACCGGTGCCTGAGGACTGGAGGAAAGCAAATGTCACTCCAGTCTTCAAAAAGGGAAAGAAGGATGACCCATGTAACTATAGACCGGTCAGCCTCACCTCCATCCCTGCAAAGGTGATGGAACAACTTATCCTTGGTGTTGTCTCTAGTCATATCAAGGACAAAAGGGTCATTAGGGGCAGTCAACACGGCTTCACCAAGGGGAAGTCGTGCTTGACCGAACTGAGAGACTTTTATGAGGATATAGCCAGGTGGATAGATGATGGTAAAGCACTGGATGTGGTCTATCTTGATTTCAGTAAAGCCTTTGACACTGTCTCCCACAGCATCGTCGCAGCTAAACTGAAGAAGTGTGGTCTGGACGATCGGGTAGGGAGGTGGACTGTCATCTGGCTGAAGGGAAGAAGCCAGAGAGTTGTGGTCAGTGGGATGGACTCGAGCTGGAGGCCTGTATCTGGCAGAGTCCCTCAAGGGTCGGTACTGGGACCAGTACTAGTCAATATATTCATCAATGACTTGGATGAGGGGAATGGAGCGCTGCTGTCAGCAAGTTTGCTGATGACACTAAACTGGGAGGAGTGGCTGACATGCCAGAAGGCTGTGCTGCCATCCAGCGAGACCTAGACAGGATGAAGAACTGGGTGGGGAGAAACGTAATGAAATGAAACAAGGGCAAGTGTAAAGTCCTGCATCTGGGGCAAGAACAACCCCAGACACCGGTACAAGTTGGGGACCTGAGCAGTTGGAGAGCAGCACAGGGGAAGGGGACCTGGGGTTCCTGGTGGACAGCGGGATACCATGAGCCAGAACCGTGCCTTTGTGGCCAAGAAGGCCAATGGCCTCCTGGGGTGTATCAGAGGGATGTGGCTAGTAGGTCGAGAGAGGTTCTCCTCCCGCTCTACTCTGCCCTGGTGGGACCGCATCTGGAATATTGCATCCAGTTCTGGGCCCCACAGTTCAAAAGGACAGGGAACTGCTTGAGAGAGTCCAGCGCTGAGCCACGAAGGTGATGAAGGGAGTGGAGCATCTCCCTTATGAGGAAAGACTGAGGGAGCTGGGTCTCTTTAGCTTGGAGAAGAGCACCACTGAGGGGTGACCTTATCAATGTTTAGAAATATGTAAAGGGTGAGTGTCAGGAGAATGGAGCCAGCTCTTCTCGGTGACATGTAATTATAGGACAAGAGGCAACGGGTGCAAGCCTGGAACATAGGATGTTCTACCTAAATATGAGAAGAAACGTTTTCATGGTGAGGGTGACAGAACACTGGAACAGGATGCCCATGGGGGTTGTGGAGTCTCCTTCTCTGAGACATTCAAAACCCACCTGGACGCATTCCTGTGTGACCTATCTAGGTGTTCCTGCTCCTGCAGGGGATGGACTAGATGATCCTCAGGTCCCATCCAATCCCTAACATTCTGTGATTCTGTGATTATGGGTCAGCTTTTTGATTGCCACAGGTACGACATCCTTTTTCCAACATTCAAGTCCGGATCATCAGTATCACACTCTTGTTCAGGGGTGAAGTCCCAAAGCACTGCAAGTGAGCATTGTTCTCGCACTCACCTTGCTATCCATAACCACACCGCCTGGGCACATGTCCCTTACTTAGACTCAGAAATAGACATTTAGCTTTTGGAAAAGCCCAGACAACGTGCTGGAGACATAGTACCAGAGTACATTAGTTCCCCAAGGAGGTTCAGACTAGTCAAGAGCTATTGGAACAGGTCTGCAGGAGAAGAAGGGGAAGGTGCCACTCCTTGTTTCTCCTCCACTTGCCCCTTGAGGAGACAAGGTATATTTGTAGATGTTAACTGTCTCTAACAGAAAGTTCCCAAAAAAGCAAGAAGGAGAGGAACACAGAGCCCATCTGCCAGAGTCGACTCACGGCCACTGCTTTTATCAAGATGTCTAAGGCAAGATATCACCAAGGGCTGCATAGCACAGCAAAACTCAGAAAGCCAAACAGCCTTTCACACCGCTCTTGCATCTGATCCTAACCGCAAAAGAAGGAACATGGGACACATCACATAAAAAAACGCCAAAAGGAAAGTGCATCACCATCCTGAGCAGGATGGGAAACAAGCTGAATAAAGATGAGATTTCTCTACAGCCTTCAAGTCAGACCTGTTCATGATCTCAACCCTTGAAGCCACAAGTAGGGTTCCAAAAGGGCGTTGATTAAATCCAGTCAGCAGGCAAGCAGCCCCCAGCAGCACTCAACCAAACCCTGTGGGATATGGGCAAGAGAATGAAGATGCAAAAGTTAGGAAATTTTTCGGTGATATAACTAGAGTATATTAAGGAAAAAAGAAACAAATACCCTAAAACATAAGGCCAATAAATGACCTCATTACAGCTTTTCGTTGCCTAACACGGGCTTAGAAAAAAGATGGAGATCAAGTTTTTGCTTGGCAGAACAATGACAGGAAAAGGGAATGGGTTTAAATTTAAAGAGGGGAAATTTAGATTTAACCTTAAAGAAACCAAGTGCTGCACAGCACAACAAACCCAGAGAGCCAGTCAGCCTTTCACAAGCTCTTGTATCTGATCTAGAGAAAAAGAAGGAGCATGGGACAGATCACATAAAACTACATCGAAAGCAAATGCACCATCATCCCAAAAGTACCTGCTATAGAAATAGAAGCAGAGTAGTCTAAATAAATTTACTGGACCAATCTGCTGTTATCTCAACCCTCGCCGCCCCATGTGGGATGCCAAATAGGGCAGTTGTGCTTTAAATCCAGTGGGCAGGGGAGCAGCACAGAGCCACTTACTCAGCCAAACCCAGTGGATCAGGCAAAAGAATCAAGAGGGCAAAAAGTTAGGAAATTCACGGATTGAAATAACTACAGTATAGTAAGCAAAAGGGGAAAAAAAAAAAAAGGGGGGGAGGGTGATGAAAACGCAACTGGTCACCAATATCTGAACATGCTCATCCAGTCCAGAGCAATGGCAACCCCAGCAGAACTGTCCTTCCCACCCCAGGCCTCTTTTTTGTACAGCACGAAGTGTCGTTGCAGATGCACTAGGAAGGTCATAAAAGGCATAAAGTGAGGAAAGGAGCCAGTGTCTCAAACCCCAGGTGGGATCACGGCAATTGATCAAGGTGGCAAAATTTAGGAATTCATGGATTGACATAAATACGGTATATTAAGCAAAATGGAAAAAAAAAAAAAGGTGATGAAAACAAAATTGCTCACCCCTACCTGACCCATGCCCATCAAGTCCCACAGTTATTGCAGCCCCCACAGAACTGCACCCCTACTTTGTTGTACAGCAAAAGCAGGTTTCCAGGTGCACTCAGAAAGGGCAGAAAAGGCATTGATTTGGATGAAGGAGCCATTGCCTCCTTGCCAGACACCCCCAAGTCCTGGCATGTGACTGATCCTCTTCTGCACAGGACACAGGGCTGCAGCACCAGGTCTCCCATGGAGCCGCTGGCAGGCAGAGGGGCTCAGGCTGTGTAGCTGTGTAAAAGGAACAACAGTACAGAGGCTGATTTACAATTAGCAAGCACGTGCAAGGAGAATGAGCTAAAAAGTTTTCAGAAAGGCTGATGATGTTTTCTGGTGCCATGGGAGCTGTCAGTCAAGGGGCTAAAGCTGGCTGGAGTCAAAGTCCAGTAGGGCTTTGCAGGGAGGATGCTGCCCCTGAGATACAAGTAAAAATAATGTGTGGTGAAGTGTCTTAGTATCTGTAACTTAAAGTGGGGCTCTGCACATGAAAAAGACGCAGCATGTGATGAGGCATGGCCTGGCTGGTCAGAGTGTCTGTCTGTGGGCAAGGCTCAGGCGGCCACAGAAAGCCCACAGCACAGGTCCCAGCTGCACTGCAAGCCTCTGTCCCACCATCCCCAGCTCAGAGTAAAGCAGACACCTGAAGCAGACGGTGCTCCCCAAAAGCAGCGCCCCAAAAGATGCTGGGGCAGGCGCCATGGGCAAGGCTGTCTCCTTCTGGCCCTGCCGTCCTGCTGCTGGCACTCTGTGAGTTGGGGCATTGCTGGGCGTGGGGTCTGAGGGCTGGAGGGCTGCTGCTGGGGGCAGGACAGGCCCGTGTTGGGCACAGGGGAGGATGGGAACAGCGTGTGCGGGGCAGGCGTGCAGCAGCGTGGGGCAGAGTTGTTTTGGGCAAGGCAGGATTGGGATTGCTTCCTCCAGCTATGATGCAGATCTGAGCATAGGCACACTTCTCCAGCACCATAAATTGTCTGGAGTGTTGCTCTGAGATTCTAGGACCTCTGGATTCTTTACAGAGCTTTGGGACATACCTGGAAAGAGAAATCCACAGAAAATGGGATTGGGATTGGGATTGGGATTGGGACTGGGATGGCATTGGGATTGGCATTGTTCGAGGGGATATTGAAGAGAGACAGCATGAGAACATGCAGGTGTGATGATGCCTGCTTAGCAGTGAGGATGTGGGCAGGGCATCTGATGATCCGGACACTGCCTCTCAGCAAATCCCTCTCTGCCCCTTGGCACAGCTGCCCGATCCCCAGGATATCTGCAGCTCCCCAGGTACTCGTGAGTCCTTCCCTCCCAGACCCAGGGCACTTTGAAGCCCAACCACTGTGAGCTCTGCCCTGTGGCAGCCCTTCACTGCTGTGTCTCCTCCAGGGGATCTCCTGGCTCCTGCTCTCCAACTCAACACAACTTCTGCTCAGCCAGGTACCACAGATGTGCTCCAGTGTTTTCTCCGTGTGCTGTCACCTCCCATG
>NC_066392.1:0-95000 GCF_013377495.2 Cygnus atratus | reverse complement strand
GTGGAGGCGCCGCCGCCTCGGCCGTGCCAATCCGCGCGCTCCGGTCCCCCCTTCGCCTTCCGAGCCTCCGGGACCGCTGGAAGCCGCCTGGGGACGCCCCCGGACGGCAGCGTTCGGGCGCCGGCGGAACGCCCGCCGGCTTCTTGCCGCTCTCTCCACAGCTCCTTCTTTTCCCAGCGACTCGCACGCGCGAGACCGCTTCTCGCTCGCCGCCGGTGGGGCGGGGGACGGTGGAGGGGGGTGGGGGGGTCGGCAAGCAGCTAAGGGTGACCAGTCGAGAGAACCTGATGCCCGAGCCCACGCCGCCACCGGCGCCCCGCGCCCCCTTCTCGGGGTTGCGGTTCGGCTTGGGCTCGTGCGCGAGGGCAGCGGCTGTCCGCCGCCGGCAGCCCCGTCTACACGGCGGGTGCCCGGCTCCCGGCGATCTTGAGCTCTGCCCCGCTTCTCGGCTGCCGGGGAAGAGCGGCGTGGCAAGGAGGGAAGGGAGGGAATGAGAACAGATGCATTTTTGAACGAACGAACTGAACAATCGATCGATCGATCGATCGATAAACCAATGTAATCGATCAACGAAGGAATGACAAAACGGAACCGAAGCAAACAGAAGCGCGGGGGGAGAAAGCGAAAGGGTACAGAAGAGTGCGTAGGCAGCCGCTAGTTAGGCAGCTCTACGGCCGCCAGCTCTATCTATGTGCGTCATCCTCGCTCGTGAAGTGGACGGCTCGAGCCCCCCCAAGCCTCGAGCCGCCGGCTCTAGCGTGCCGTCAAGGTGATGAGCCGAAGCGCCGCGGCCCGTTGGCGAGCGGGCGAGCGAGCCCGGCTGCCGGCTCTCCACGGGACAGCCGAGGACGCAGACGCGCGCCTCCCTCCGACTCGTCCACGTGGCACACAGATGCGGGTTTGCGCCTCGCTCCGACGGGAGCCGCCAGGTCTACCAGCCCCCCCACCCCACACCTCGTTGGGGTGGCCAGGTCTACCCGGAGCTCGGCAACGACCGGGCGCACCCGCCGTCGAAGACGCGGACGCGCGCCTCGCTCCGACGGGGGCCGCGAGCTCTACCCGGCGCTCGGCAGCGACCGGCCGCACCCGCGGTCGAAGACGCGGACGCGTGCCTCGCTCCGACGGGGGCCGCCAGCTCTACCTGCCGCCCCCCCCCCCCCCCCCCACACACACCACCCCCGTGGCGAGCCCCCAACGGGGGGGGGGGGGCCGCCGGGTCAAGCGCTCGCCTACGTGTCTTTCCGGCTCCCCAAAGGTCGCCTGGTCTACCCATGACGCCAGCGCGCAGCCGCCGGGGGAATGGGGGGGGGGGGGGCCGCGCGTCCGACCGGCCTGAGCTGCCAGGTCAACCCGGACAGGGAGGAGAAAGGAGTCTTGTCCCTCTAAGAAGTTGGACGCCGACCGCTCGGGGGGTCGCGTAACTAGTTAGCATGCCAGAGTCTCGTTCGTTATCGCAATTAACCAGACAAATCGCTCCACCAACTAAGAACGGCCATGCACCACCACCCACGGAATCGAGAAAGAGCTCTCAATCTGTCAATCCTGTCCGTGTCCGGGCCGGGTGAGGTTTCCCGTGTTGAGTCCAATTAAGCCGCAGGCTCCACTCCTGGTGGTGCCCTTCCGTCAATTCCTTTATGTTTCAGCTTTGCAACCATAGTCCCCCCGGAACCCAAAGACTTGGGTTTCCCGGGAAGCTGCCCGGCGGGTCATGGCAATAACGCCGCCGGATCGCGAGTCGGCATCGTTTATGGTCAGCAACTACGACGGTATCTGATCGTCTTCGAACCTCCGACTTTCGTTCTTGATTAATGAAAACATTCTTGGCAAATGCTTTCGCTTTAGTTCGTCTTGCGCCGCTCCAAGAATTTCACCTCTAGCGGCACAATACGAATGCCCCCGGCCGTCCCTCTTAATCACTGGCCCCGTTTCCGAAAACCAACAAAATAGAACCGGAGTCCTATTCCATTATTCCTAGCTGGAGTATTCCGGCGGCCGGCCTGCTTTGAACACTCTCATTTTTTCAAAGTAAACGCTTCGGGCCCCGCGGGACACTCCCTTAAGAGCATCGAGGGGGCGCCGACAGACAGGGGCTGGGACAGGCGGTAGCTCGCCTCGCGGCGGACCGCCAGCTCGATCCCAAGATCCAACTACGAGCTTTTTAACTGCAGCAACTTTAAGATACGCTATTGGAGCTGGAATTACCACGGCTGCTGGCACCAGACTTGCCCTCCAATGGATCCTCGCTAAAGGATTGAAAGTGGACTCATTCCAATTACAGGGCCTCGAAAGAGTCCTGTATTGTTATTTTTCGTCACTACCTCCCCGGGTCGGGAGTGGGTAATTTGCGCGCCTGCTGCCTTCCTTGGATGTGGTAGCCGTTTCTCAGGCTCCCTCTCCGGAATCGAACCCTGATTCCCCGTTCCCCGTGGTCACCATGGTAGGCACAGACACTACCATCGAAAGTTGATAGGGCAGACATTCGAATGGGTCGTCGCCGCCACGGGGGCGTGCGATCGGCTCGAGGTTATCTAGAGTCACCAAAGCCGCCGGGCGAGCCCGGGTTGGTTTTGGTCTGATAAATGCACGCGTCCCGGGAGGTCGGCGCTCGTCGGCATGTATTAGCTCTAGAATTACCACAGTTATCCAAGTAGCGGGAGGGGAGCGACCAAAGGAACCATAAGTGATTTAATGAGCCATTCGCAGTTTCACTGTACCACCCGTGGGCACTTAGACATGCATGGCTTAATCTTTGAGACAAGCATATGCTAGTGGCAGGATCAACCAGGTAGCCGCGCCCCGGGGCGCCGCCCGACGCCGGGCGAACGCCTCTCGTCTCGGCGGGGAAGGGCGCCGAGCGCCCGACCCCGGCGGCCCCCGCCGGCCTTCCCCCGCCCAGGGAAGGAGCGGCGACCGCTGTACAGCTTTTTTCGGCGGCGCGCGCCGGGCTCTCCCGCCGGAGCCGGACGGCGCGCGCGCGGCGCACCGCCGCGGCCACCGGGGCTGACCCGCCCTCCGCAGCCGACCGGCGGCGACGCGCCGGGGACAGCTCCCGCCGCCGCCGCGGCGGGAGCGACGGACGTGCTAGAGGAGAACGCGACCTCGAGGCGGGCACGAGTCCCCGACCGGGGCACCCGCAAACCGGGGCGGCGCGCTCCGCAGCAGGCGGGGGACGCAGCCACGAAAAGCGCGCACACGGCTGCGGCGGCCCCGACGCGACGCCGGCGGGGGGGGGACGCCCCCCCACTCGCCATTGCAACCCGGAGGCGGGACGCGCCGCGCGGCTCTCTCGCTTTCTCTCCCTCGCGCTTTCCGCATCGTTTGCCACCCCCGCCGGCTTGCTGCTCGCGGCCGGCACCCGCCGGGCTCCGGACCGACGCCGGCACCAGCGCCTCGCGCAACGCTCACGGACCCCTGCGGCTCGCGGGGCCGCTCGGCCGTCACACAGCCGGGCTCGGCCGGAAAAAACCCCTTCGTTCGGCGCCGAGAACGACGGCCGACAAGCGACCGGGGCACGCGCCCTAACCGCCGCCGTCGCCGCTCTCGCCCCGAGCGAGGCAGCGCCTCGCCTGCGACGGGAAGCGAGCTGGAGAAGAGGCCACCCGTGCCTGAACACCGGACACCGCCGCGGCTCCCCCGGGACAGGGGAGCGCGGAAGAGCCGGCCCGCCGGGGGCCCTCTCCGACGCGACCCGAATGGCCTCATCGATCGGAAAAAGCAGCGAACAGCATCGCAGTGCGGGCGGGTGTGCGGGAGCAACGTCCGCGAGAGGTGCTCGCGCCGACCTGAACATCGGCCCTGACAAGAGCCGACCCGCCGGGGAGCCTCTCCGACGTGCCCGGGGAACGCCTCAGCGGGCGCTGCGTGCGGGTGAGGTGAGGTGCATCGTCGGGAGGTGGAGGCGCCGCCGCCTCGGCCGTGCCAATCCGCGCGCTCCGGTCCCCCCTTCGCCTTCCGAGCCTCCGGGACCGCTGGAAGCCGCCGGGGACGCCCCCGGACGGCAGCGTTCGGGCGCCGGCGGAACGCCCGCCGGCTTCTTGCCGCTCTCTCCACAGCTCCTTCTTTTCCCAGCGACTCGCACGCGCGAGACCGCTTCTCGCTCGCCGCCGGCGGGGCGGGGGACGGTGGAGGGGGGTGGGGGGGTCGGCAAGCAGCTAAGGGTGACCAGTCGAGAGAACCGATGCCCGAGCCCACGCCGCCACCGGCGCCCCGCGCCCCCTTCTCGGGGTTGCGGTTCGGCTTGGGCTCGTGCGCGAGGGCAGCGGCTGTCCGCCGCCGGCAGCCCCGTCTACACGGCGAGGTGCCCGGCTCCCGGCGATCTTGAGCTCTGCCCCGCTTCTCGGCTGCCGGGGAAGAGCGGCGTGGCAAGGAGGGAAGGGAGGGAATGAGAACAGATGCATTTTTGAACGACCGAACGAACGAACGATCGATCGATCGATCGATAAACCAATGTAATCGATCAACGAAGGAATGACAAAACGGAACCGAAGCAAACAGAAGCGCGGGGGGAGAAAGCGAAAGGGTACAGAAGAGTGCGTAGGCAGCCGCTGTTAGGCAGCTCTACGGCCGCCAGCTCTATCTATGTGCGTCATCCTCGCTCGTGAAGTGGACGGCTCGAGCCCCCCCAAGCCTCGAGCCGCCGGCTCTAGCGTGCCGTCAAGGTGATGAGCCGAAGCGCCGCGGCCCGTTGGCGAGCGGGCGAGCGAGCCCGGCTGCCGGCTCTCCACGGGACAGCCGAGGACGCAGACGCGCGCCTCCCTCCGACTCGTCCACGCGGCACACAGACGCGGGCTCACGCCTCGCTCCGACGGGAGCCGCCAGGTCTACCGGCCCCCCCCCCCCGCCTCGTTGGGGTGGCCAGGTCTACCCGGAGCTCGGCAACGACTGGGCGCACCCGCCGTCGAAGACGCGGACGCGCGCCTCGCTCCGACGGGGGCCGCCAGCTCTACCTGCCACCCCCCCCCCCCCACACCCCACCCCCGTGGCGAGCCCCCAACGCGGGTTGGGGGGGGGGGAGGGGGCCGCTGGGTCAAGCGCTCGCCTACGCGTCCCTCAGGCTCCCCAAAGGTTGCCAGGTGTACCCATGACGCCAGTGTGCAGCCGCCGGGGGAATGGGGGGGCCCGTGCATCTGACCGGCCTGAGCCGCCAGGTCAACCAGGACAGGGAGGAGAAAGGAGGGGAGGAAAGCGGGGAAGGGAGACGGGAGAGCGACCCCTCTCTCCCGCGCCACACGGCGCGGGGAAGAGGGACCACGCGAGCCTTCCGCACCTCTTCCCCTCCCCGTCCCCTCCCTTTAATGCCCGGGCCTCCCCGGGGCCCCGCGGACCCCGGGGCGAAGCGGCAAGAGTGCCGGGCAGGAGGGAAAAGAGGGAGACAAAAGCGACTGCGGCGGCGTTCCTGACGGGGGGGAAACGAACGGAGGGGCCGGCGCGCGCCCGCGCGCGGCAACCGCGCCCCGCTCTCCCCTTCCCCCCCCCCCCCCGCTCCGCCCGCGGCCTCCCCGGCCCGGCCGTGTAGGGGTCGCTGTAGGGCCGGCCGTGAGAACGGCGTCGGGGTCTGCCCGGCACCGGCGGACGCGCGCGCTGCCTTTCCAAAGGCATCCGTCTGTCGGTCGGTCACGCGGTTCCCGAGTGGGTCCGTCCACGCGAAAAGCATCGAGAAGTGCCGGAAAGGTCCGAAAAGGCCCGAAAAGGCCCGAAAAGGGCCGGAACGGCCTGTACGAAAAGCGAAGGAAGGCAGACCGACGGCGTTCGGTCCCGGCCGGCAGGTCTCCCGGTGTCCTCCTGTGGTCACGAGGTGTACCGTGTCCCCCTGTGGCCGCCTAGTCTACCCGTGTTCCTACCGAGGGTGCCAGGCCTGCCCGTCTGGAGGAGGTCGCCGACGGTCGGGCTGTGGGAACGGCGGCCAGGTCTACCGTGGCTCCGACGGGACGGCGGCGTGTCGTGGGGCTAGCAGTAGATGAGTAGGTCGCGCCACGGCTCGGAAGGTGTCGTAGGCGTCGCTGTTTTCTCTCTGCCTACAGTTACGTCGAGGTAAAAGTCGGTTGCTCTCGGGTGCCTCGCTGTGGTACTCTTGAAGAGGTCTTGGAGCGTTTCGGGGGCAGTGACTTTTCTGTCCGTCTACAGGAGAGAGTGAGGACTCTGCTCCGGAAGCGGTGCTGAGCGAGCATTTGCAGGTTTGTGGAGCCGGCGCACGAGAAGGGGGCTGCGGCGTCGGTGGCGGCGTGGGCTCGGGCATCGGTTCTCTCGACTGGTCACCCTTAGCTGCTTGCCGACCCCCCCACCGTCCCCCGCCCCGCCGGCGGGTGAACAACAAAGCTCGCCAATACCCTAACCACAGACCTGACACCCCAAGCAGAACACCGGACCCTCCCACTAAACCTTTGCTTATTGTCTAACCCAGATAGGTGAACCCTACTACCTAGGGGACTAGAGAGAGGTCAGATCTGCCTCAGGATCTTCTGCACCAGCAGGAGGAATGTGACTGTGGAAGCGACTGTGAGGTCACTTCTGTCCCTGCAGTTGACAGAGAAGCAGCAGGAACGTGTCACGGAAAAGAACTGTGAGGTCACTAAGGTCTGTAGGTGGCAGGTCACCCTTGACTTCTACTTGGGATCTGTACTTTTCATCTGACATCTGCCAGTGGTCCTGGTAGGCCAGCTGAAGGCACCTGGTTGGCATGCTGACTGTGGGATCCCCTCTGCCTACATACCCAGGAGGACCCAGACAGAAAGAAGGCCTGAATATGGGTTGCCATGTCCCTTCTGCTTGAGTCCATGGCTGGACAGCAGGAGACATTTGGCTTGGGTGTGTCTAGCCAAGAAGTGCAAGGCCAGCAGCAGCCCCATGGCTTGGAAGTTGCTGGTGAGGTGACTTCTGTCTGGTTGGCTGACAGGCCGCAAGAAGGCTGATGGGTGGGATGCCTACTTTAGGAGTGGTTTCCACCCTGATGGAGCTTTCTTTGGTTGTAGGAAAGAGCAGGAGAGAAAAAACTGCCACAAAGCGTGCCTTGGAAGGTTTGTGCTGGTCACGAGGACAAAGAAATGTCCCTCAAAGGGTAGTGCTGTGGTGACAGAGGTCACCCAGGGCTTTGTGTTTCAAGGAACAGCTGGTGAGGGTTGATGAGACATGGGTGAAATCACGGAAATGCCCGGATGAGAGCAAGGTGGTGAACAGAGATAGGCGTCTGCAGACTTCAAGGAAATAGGTCAAAGTGTGGGTCAGCATAGGAAAGTCTGGAGAGGACAAAGAGGTGAGTGCTGGTGAGAAGGGAAGTCCCCAACAGCACTGAAGTTTTTGTCCCCTTGGATAGAGCTTATGAGGAGATGAGATATAGTCATTGCAATTTGGCCTCATTGCTTTCTTGGGACCCTGTGCAGAGGCTGGGAGGTGTCATACCGTTGGTCTTCCCATGGCATCACACTGCCCACCACATCCCACAGACCCCCAGGAAGAGCCCTGAGCCAAACACGGGGTGCAGGATCTCCCCTCCCACTGGCTGGGGTCAGTCCTTGACCCTTCTGTTTCACTAAAACAAACTAAGACTTCTCAGCACAGTGCTTTTGCCTATCTGTAATCAAGGCCTCCAATTATCTGCCCTAACAAGGCCCTAGGGAGGCTTTTTTAGTAACAGCCCTCAGTGGGGCCCATTAATGCTCCAAGTCACTTCAACTGTTCCTTCTGACTTTACTTTCTTGCACAGTTGCATCATTCTCCTCTCAGTACCCAAGCTTTGTAGATTCAGCACCAAAATACACCATGGAATTCATTAAAATGCAGAAACTCCTAAGAAGCCATATCTCTCCCACCATTTTCTTCAAGTCTTCAAGACTTGTTCAGCTAATTGGAGAGGTTTCATGGTGTAGTTATGGTGGAAGATTTCAAAGAGTATCTAATAAAAATCTTTCCTCATTTTAAAGGCTAAATTTTATTGTGTTTCAGTTTAGAGTATCATTCTTCTATTGATATTGGTCTAGGGTTTCTCCTTTGATGACCTGCATAGATAGGAAAAGCAGGGTTTGAAAACAAACAACAGGAAAACACGCTGCAATTTGCCAGAAAACAAAGCAAGTTCCTCATTTTGTTGCCTCCAGTGATGTTTACCTTCCCAAAAGGATGACTGTACATGATGACTTTTACACTGATTAAGAGGAAATTTAAAACAATAGTGTTACTATTAATCCATATCATACTAATTCAATGATAAATGATGAGGTTCTTGCTAAGGAAACCATTAGAAAAACTGCTGAAAGATGGGCGAGCATGAACTCACGGAAACTCAAACAGCAACTGGGTTGGTGAGAGCGGTCTGAATGATCAAACAGTAAGGGGAGTGCAAACCAGGAGAACCATGGGAAGTCCATAGGTCCAGGCAGGCAGCTGGAAAGGGGACTGAGAGAGGGAGTTAGGAGAATCTTATCAAGTAGAGATGCTGATGGCATTAAACTAGGATGCTGCTTAGTGTCTTTGCTAACTATGGTGCATTGTGCAAATTAACTAAAGCAAGAAGCCTTGGGCCCCTTACCAAGGTCAGTCTCCTAATAAGAGAGTGAGCCTATCTTAAGAAACTGGTAGAAACTGGTCCTGCAGATGGACAAGAGCCAAGGAGCAACTGAGTCTGTGCAAAGACAAGAGGTCAACTAGCGGTGACGAGGAAGAGTCACCAACTTTCATCCCCACGACCCCCGACGACCAGCCAGAATACACTGCGCAAGCGCAGATGGGAGGAGTTTATGGAAATGACTCCTTGGAACTAATTTTAATACGAAGCGGGGACAGGTTATGAATAGGTATTGGCGTATTGTGAAACTTCATGCATATGTAACTCTTTACTGCATATAACCAAGGCAAGTTGCCGCATTAGGTGCGCACAACTGTGGTGGGACTACCCCCCATGCTGCCCAGCGCTGAATAAACATACCTTCTTTACAATCTTACTGATTGTGGAGTCCGTTTTCCGCAAGTCAGGGACATTCAGCATGTTCTGTGTAATCAAGACAGGTTTTGTGCCTGGAAGATGACGGAGCACACCATGATAAACAAAGCAATAGCAATGCAAGTACAGGTGAACACCAGTATTTCTTCTCCTGCGATGAATATACATCCTGAAAAATCACATTTCTTCATGGTAGAAATTACATTTCATGTGAAAAATTTTATGGAAGGGATTGAATGATTTGAGCTGCTGAGTAGTTGTTTTTTTACTTAAGTACTAAAGAAATATCTGGGTATTCAGGCAGAGCTTTGCTGTCTGACCATAAGCAACCAGGGAAAACCTCCTGTGGACCCGTTGTGTTTTGAGGCACTTCCCTGGACCGGCAGATGTCAGAAAAGACCTGCAGGAGACCGGAGCCCTTTGGGAAAATCAGGTGGAGCCAGGTGGAGTTCCCAGGGCACCTCCACTGCCAGCAGTGGTCTTTGTCCCTGTAACTGTAGCCCAGCCCAGCACAGGAAACCCCTTCAAAGACAAACCCCTTCTTCAGTGCATTCCTGGGATTGACCTAGATTTGAAATGGCCACTGGAAACCCATGATACTCTCCCTTATTCAAACTAGATACTTGAACATCTGTTTACCTTCCTGGGTCATCTCTAGCAAATTCAATAAACTGGAAAACTGAAGTATAGCATGCTTCAAATGGCTGAGGCAGAACCCATCAGCTTGCCCCACTTTGGAAATGGTTCCTGTCCAACTGAGTTTTGAAAGTGAAAAATGTGAAACGACCCATCAGGTCAATGCACAGAGTAAGGGAAAGTAATACATATTGTGCTGTAGGGACAGAAGGCAAAAAGCACTGCATTGTGCCTCAGACTAATCAAGGAGACCTAATCCAGTTCATCCATAAGACAAAGCAGAGTGAAGGACATTGAGTTGTGGCCTAACATGAAGAAGGACGTAAATCACTGGTGAAGGAACTGTCGTTTAATGCCATCCCCAATGTGGATTACACATGCACCACAATACCTAAAGGTAACCTGTCTGACCCAGGCTCAATATTCCCACAGGGCAGGGTAAAGGGACCCAACAGCCAAGGGGCAGGTTTGTGTGTGGAAGGTGGGGCCCAGCAGAGACAAGGAGTCAAGGCAGTGGGGTGGTGGAGGCCAGCAGAAGCAGCCCAAGGGGTGCTGCTGCTTGCGAGGTCACATTTGTGCCAGCAGCCTGAGTGGGCAGTAGCTGTGCGCAGGTGAGGGGAGGCCAGGAAGCGCAAGCCGAGAGCGCTCCTGCCAGCAGAGACAAGGCCAGGGCTGAGGGCAAGGGGAGAGGAAGGCCCAGGGCAGGGGGTTGCAAGGGCCATGCTGAGCTCCCTGCCCCTGCAGCAGC
This sequence comes from Cygnus atratus, assembly GCF_013377495.2. Classification (NCBI taxonomy): domain Eukaryota; kingdom Metazoa; phylum Chordata; class Aves; order Anseriformes; family Anatidae; genus Cygnus; species Cygnus atratus. The sequence continues at coordinate 84,684 of NC_066392.1, read as the reverse complement.
CGCACTGGCCCTCAGCATATGTGCTGGCTGGCACACACTGGGAGGTCCTGGCGTGCATCAGAGAGCAGCAAGGAGGGCACTGGAGAGGGCCAGGGCAAGGCGGGTGGCAGAGCCCCATGCAAGGCGTGGCCGCCTTGCAGAGCCTGGCCCTGGACACTCCATGGCGGCCTTGCAGGTCCGTGGCAGGCTGCAGTGAAGGGGACGAATGGCCCTGGCCCCCTTCCTGCTCTGCCCAGGGCCAGCAAGGGCCCCGAGCGGGCCTCCTGTCCCCTGCCCCTGCAAGCTCTGGGCTCCCTTCCCCAGCCCTGGCTCTGCAGCACCAAGCCCTGCTGGGAGCCCTCCCCTGCATGCTGCCACCGCTCCCTGACGCTGCTGGTGCCCTCTGCCGGGCACTGCCCAGCCCAGCCCAGCCCCTGCCCACCTCTCCCACCTCCCGGACCTCTCCCCAGCCCAGCAGCCCAGGCTGGGCTGGCCCCAGGGCAGTGCCCACCGCAGGCTGCTGCAGGGCTCTGGGCACGGCCACCACAGCCCCAGCCCCTCGCAAGGCACCGCAGCTGCTGGGACAAGGGCGGCTCTGGCGTCCCCAGCAGCCCCCGGGCTGGGGCCAGCCACGGCTCAGGAGATGGAGGGCCGTGAAGCTGCAGGAGCCCTGGTCTCCTGCCGTGGGAGATCCCCAGCCCAGAGTGCCTGTGCCCGCAGGGCCAGCCCCGCTCCCCAGGCCAGCACAAGAGGCCTGGCCCAGGCACAGAGCAGCCTGCCCCGTTCAGGTTTCTGCACAAAGAGCTTTCCCTTTCTCCTTTACCCATCCTGTGCAGGCCCAGAAATGCTGCCCTGCTCTTCCCCAGGGCCATCGCTGCTCCCAGAGAGCCTTGCCCAAGCGGTGTGCCCGTGATGGACTGGCCGGCCATTGCTAGCAGCAAGGTGCTCACCCTCCCTGTGTTCACCACAGGGCCCCAAGCTGGCAGTGCTGTTCTGCAGATCTGGGGGCTGTGGTGCCTTGGGACCCCCTGGCGGCTCCCCACTGCCCCTGCTACTCCAATTGGGCAGCAGACCTAACTCCATGGGGATCTGTGCTGCTGAGCCCCTTTTCATCTACCCTGATGGCTCAGCATCACAGGGCATTGCTTAGCAGGACCATCAGTGTTCCCGAAGGGCACAAATGGGAGGCAAGTGCTGAATTAGATCCACATCAAGTTTTTTCATAGAAGCTTTCCAGTGCCACACTGAACTCTTGGGCACCTTTGCCTGCTGGCTCTTCACAGCCATTCTGGGCATTACAGAGCCCTCCTTAACCTGTGGGCTCCTCGGGTTCTCCTTTCTCTTTGGGACACTCTACCTTGGATCGTCACTCATTAGATGAGGAACCACTCACTGACCACCCAGACTCACACACTGTCGCTAGAGTTCCCCTGACATCTCCTGGCAGTTCCAGATTACTCTCCAGTATGCCATTTTCGATCAGCTCCAGCACTAGTGGGACAGTTCCTGGCAGATAAGTCAAAGGCCAGTTACTGTTTGCTGGGCCATGTGCAACCAAGAAGGGAACTCCCAGTCCAGCCCTCGGTCCTTCACTGACCACTCTGGGGCTCTGATCCATGGTGAAGCCCAGAAAAGTAAGAGGCCTGTCAATGGAGAAGCTCCTTGGGTGTATTCCTGACATCAGCTTTGGAAGAGGTGTGCAGAGATGTAGTGGAGATGCCACTGCAGAGAAAATTGGACAGTCACCAAGGTACACAAGATCTCAGAGCTTACCCAAGCAAGCACACAAGACTCCAGGTGCTCTGACATCACAGATAAAGCCCCAAACTGAAAAATGTACCTGCTAATATATTGGGCTCTAAACGTAGCCCTGGGTTAATTGAATAACAATCCCTGTGTAAGATTGAAGTGCAGGAGGGGTTGGCTACGGTTTTAAGAGCTGGTTTGCAGAAAAGGGGTCTCCCGTTAAGAAATGGCATATACTGCTTGTTCTCTTCCTTGCTGTCCCAAGACCTGAAGCACATCTTGGAAGCCAGGCAGAAGCTGTGGAGCCGATGGAGTTGTCAAGCTCGACTTCAGCTTCTTCCCAGCTAGAAGAAGCAAGGACACGCCAGCTGAGTTCCCCAGGCATACCGCCCTTATCTGTAGACGAGGATTTTGAGATGCTCCTTTGGGAAATCTCAGACGGCATACTGGAAGCCGAACTCGACTTGGACCCAGGGAAGGATGAGGATGACCTCCTCCTTGAACTTTCCAAGATGATTGACGATTGAACTGCATAGTCCTATGGTATATTTAAAAAAAATAAATAAATTAAAACTCTTCTTCTTGTTGGATACCCCGAGGTGATCCTTTTTCTACCTGAGGCTTTGCAATGAGACTTAAAGCACAGTTTGAACTGGTAGAAATTGGCAGGATCTGCACTCAGTTGTCCTAAGTTTCCCTGCTGGTCAGAGTTAAGGTCTTGTGCATCCGTTCTGTAACTATAGGTGGCTACCTTTGATATCAAGAGGACAAAGCACTTGTTTCTTTTGGCACAGAAAGATGTCCATCGGCACGCTGTGGTGGCTGTGAATTGACGTAGTGACTGAGCGATGCTCTGAAGGCTTAAACATAAAGCTTCTTCCTTCCTCCCCCCTTGGCACAACTCGATGTTGGGCACATTGTGAAGCTTCGGTGTTCTGATTTCTCGGACAGTTGATACCCAAATCCCGGAGTGACTATGTCAACTCTTGACTTTTATTTGTGTATGCCATTGTTTTGACTGTAATCTTTTCAGGTGATGAAGCTGTAGGGGCAGGAGGGAGCAGAATAATTATTCTAGCGTTGTGGACCAAACATGGTGCCAGGAGTGGTGGGGGGAAGGGGGGTCAGCCCACCCAGCCTTACTTTCAATGATCAGGGATGATAAAATGGTGTGAAAAGCAGCAGCTCTGCGATACGGCTACGCTACCCCCACTCCCTTCTCTTGTGCTGTACCAAAGTTCCCCCAGGCTTTGGTTGGTGCTTTTGGCTGGTGAGAGTAGGACTCTGGGGTGAGTAGTCGGGACTCTTCTGCAGTAACTGGGTCAATTAAGGGTTGGTTTAAGTGCCTCTTGGTTTTTGAAATTGCTCCCCTGAGCTGCTGGCTCTGCTGCCTGCTACAGCAAATGTTCGGGTGCCATCAGCGTCGCACTTGGGCGTGGGCACTGACCCTGCGGAGGATAGCTGAGACTCGGGTGTATTGTGTACCCTGCCACCAGTGATTGTTTTCCCCTAGCAGATCTATTTTGAATTCTTTTCTGAAATTTTAGAGGAACTTTAGGCTCTTTGTGCTATGATTTGTGAAGCTGTAGGGGCCCTCAGGCATTTGCTGCTGGCAGAGGAAAACCGCTTGTCGAATTTCTTGTAAATACTTTCTCTTTGGACAACAACCTGTGTGTGTGTGTGTGTGCTTTGACGACCCCCTGCGACGCCCCAGCTCCGCGAGGGAAGCTTTGAAGCGGCTCTGGGAAAACCTCTGCGGAAGAAACTGCTGCTGGTGACTTGCGGAAAACGGACTCCACAATCAGTAAGACTGTAAGGTAGGTATGTTTATTCAGCACTGGGCAGCACGGCGGGTAGTCCCGCCAAAGTCGTGCGCGCCTGGCGCGGCAACTTGCCTTGGTTATATGCAGTAAAGAGTTACATATGCATGAAGTTTCACAATACGCCGATACCTATTCATAACCTGTCCCCGCTTCGTATTAAAATTAGTTCCAAGGAGTCATTTCCATAAACTCCTCCCATCTGCGCTTGCACAGTGTATTCTGGTGCTGGTCGTCGGGGGTCATGGGGATGAAAGTTGGTGACTCTTCCTCGTCACCGCTAGTTGACCTCTTGTCTTTGCACAGACTCAGTTGCTCCTTGGCTCTTGTCCATCTGCAGGACCAGTTTCTACCAGTTTCTTAAGACAGGCTCACTCTCTTATTAGGAGACTGACCTTGGTAAGGGGCCCAAGGCTTCTTGCTTTAGTTAATTTGCACAATGCACCATAGTTAGCAAAGACACTAAGTAGCACCCTAGTTTAATGCTGTCAGCACTCTATCTCTACTTGATAAGATTCTCCTAACTCCCTCTCTCAGTCCCCCCTTTTCTAAAAAGTTAGTAAATTCTTTTACTATTTCTAGGTTCAATATAGTGTTTCTCTATCTGTCACTCTTTCAAAATATCTGTTAGACTCCAGTTTCTGTCTGAGTTGGTTTTTACACTCGCTGTAGGAGTTTCCTGTAGTCTTAAAACACCATAAGGTACATCGGATCACTACACAAAGAACCATGAACAAAACCACGACCACGATTATTGTGATAAACAACTGTTTCAGCCAGGTTAGGTTTGGCAACCAGGAAGTTAATTTTTCTACCAAGTCTATAAATCCCCAGGATGTATCATCCTGAGCTACTGCATGCAAAATTTTATTCTTTTCCCAAATCTTCTCCAGGTCAGTCTCAATCTGTTTTTGTTGACATATACACAGCAAGTTTGGTTTATGATTGTACACAATCCTCCCTCCTTGGCTAAAAGTATATCTAATCCCATCCTATTCTGAAGCACTACTTTGTGTAGGGAGGAAATTTCTTCCTGTAATGCCGAAAGAGCATCAGCTGTGGCTGAGATATTTACGACAGCTTTTTCTAATTCACTTATTCCCAGAGATGGAATCAACCACCTTACAAAACTATGGAATCTCGTGGCTCTCCTCACGAAGGGGTTATTTGAATATACCCCCTCGAGGGCTAAGATAGCCCCCAATACAATGACCCTTCCAATTTAAGGGTAAGCTTTTTCTAGCATGATCATCTCCACATAACCAATAGAATCCTTTTTGTAGCTTGCAGATTTGCATGAGAAAATTGAGGCCGTGAGATCCTGAGTTCATTGACACCTACACCATAATCTCTAATTTTAGTAAGCCTGCATATTCTGCCATACTACAGTTGTCAGGTTCCTGGGCTAAATAACTAAGTGGACCTGTACCTACGCGTGAGGTTTTATCGTTTAAGCATCCGGTGTATATGTTAACATTTTCGTGTGGGAGTAGTTCAAATCTCTCCCCTAGATGTTCACGATCATCCTTGCCAAATGGACATGTTCCATTTCTTGGGTGCGCAAAGGTCAATGTCCAATTCATACTGGGTATGCCCCATACGGGGAATTCTAGGTTGCCTCTAGGCAGCACTGTGCACACCCAACAGTCAGAAAGGCTGAAACTATCACTCACTGCCTGGGTGAGTTTCACATGGGTATTGTGCACCCACTGTTCAGTTTCCTTGACCAATGATACCATTAAGACTGTGAGAAATGTAACCTTCCAGGTTGCACCTGAGTAACCTTCCATGGGGTCTTGGGTGCCTTTTTCACACTGTTGTGATAGATTCAGGCATTCTGCTCCTTGATTCTCATCGCTGTGACCTGGAACAGTCTTTCCCGCTGTGGTTTCAAGGTCTTCTCTGCAAGAGACTTTACATACGCATAATCTCCAGATTGTATATTGTGCACTGGTCCATCTAACCCTCTACCCCAAGTCCCACTCACATGCTGTCCAATTTCATTGAGCTGTTTACCTCAGGCCACCATATAGGAGGTCATAATTTCATCCAGCTTGCATGGATATCCCTCTTTGTATTCCATAGGGTCGTCCATATAAGATTTCAAAGGGGCTTAACCCTTCCTTTGCCCTTGGTATATGCAAAAGGGCTAAAGGAAGAGACTGAGGCTAGACCAAATTTGCATCTTGTCCCAGTTTTACAACTTGCTGTTTGATTAAGTGGTTCATTTTTTCTACTTGGCCACTCAACTGAGGGCGATATGAAGTTGCCAGTCTGTACCCAAATGGCGGCTAATTTCTTGTACCACTCTTGAGATAAAGTGTGGGCCCCTGTCAGAGGATATAGTTGCTGGAACTCCAAAACATGGTATTATTTCTTGTATCTTAATTACCTTCCAAGCCTTGGCTGTTCTAGTTGGGAATGCTTCTGGCCATCCTGAAAAGGTGTCAGTTAATACCGATAGATACTGATACCCCCCTTTTCTTGGGAGTTCAAAAAAAAAAATAATTTGCCACTGTTTGGAGCTTGATTACTTTTATACCTGTCTAACATGGTATACAAATTAGGCCCTATCCATTTTCTTTTTAAAAACTTTATACTACTTCAGCTCCCCAGCATGCTTTAGTATGTTCTACAATTATCATTCAATTAAATATGGTATCACAATTCTCCCATCATTTATTTACGTTAAACCTGCAGGTAACATTTTCCATTTACATCTTAGAATATTCTACTTCATTTCCTAAAGCTTTTCTTAATGCCTGATTTTCTGTTCTTGGTACTAGTGCCAAAATTTGACTCTCAGGAGCCCGTTCTGCCACCCCTTTGGCTCCTGCATCAGCCAATCTATTTCCCTCTTCAATATCAGTATCCCCTAGTTGATGTCCTTTAATGTCAACTTTAGTAGGCAGGTATTCTGTTTGGAGTAATTTCCGTATCTCTTCTGCATGTTTAAATGAGGAAGATGAAAGTCCTCTCTCTCCTTCCAAATTGCCCTGTGTGCATGCACCACACCAAAGGCATATTTCAAATCTGTCCAAATGTTTGCCAGCTCAAAAGCTCTTATCAAGGTGATGATATCCACCTTCTGGGCTGATGTTTGTTACCGCATATCCTGTGAGGCGAAGTCCCTGGCGGACGAAGCTGCTGCCATCTATATACCAATCCTCGGCATCTTCTAGGGGTGTATCCTTTAGGTCTGGTCAGCTGGAGTATACGGTGTCCATGGTCTTGATGCAATCATGAATGGGTAATCTGGAAACTCTGTTGTTAAGGAAAGAGGCTGGGTTCACAGTATTAGTGCCGAAAAAAATTAGGAAGCTAATAGTCCGTTATACACATTCCTTTTCTTCTTCATATTGCAACAGTGTCCCCTTTTCCCGAAGGGGACTTTCAAGCTTCAAGATCACAGGCTAGTTGTTTCCCGAATATAGTGGGGCTATTCTTGAACCCCTGTGGTAACACTGTCCAAGTAAGCTGAGTTTTCCGTCCTCTTTTAGGATTTTTCCCATTCAAAGGCAAAGAGTTTCTGGCTTTCAGTTGCCACGGTCAGGCAGAAAAAGGCACCCTTTAAATCTAGTACCATGAACCAAACTTGACTGTTTTTCTCAGTATGTAATTCCAATCATTTTTCCCAATTTAAATTTCAAGCATTGCAAAAAAAAAAAAATGCCTTTTCCTGTTAGCCAGTTGCTCCTATTACATTTACAGACTAATTAACACAGAGAAAGAAGCTCCGGTAACCAACAAAAATTCAAGGCTCTGTCTTCGTTTCCTAGCTTTATTTCAACTGGTGGACCTGCTAGGGTAGATGCCCCAGGTCCCTGTCGTTCCTGACTGTTGTAAGTTTGTCCTGCAGCCTAAGACAATTTCCTTCTGATATCAGGGGCCGATTGCCCTAGAAAGAGGCTAGCCAATTGCCTCTGTTTGTTTTCTGAAGCCAGGTCCAAATTTTTGTCTGTTTGTTTTAGTTTTTTTCTCTTCACTGCATTTCAAAGTTGGTCCAAAGATTCAAAAATTCCATAGGGGTTTCTTTTGGACCTTGTTGGGACACATTTTCAATTCCCAGTTTAACCAGATTTTGGTATTTCCGGGGTGATTAGGGTCTCAGTGGGGGGGTCGGTTAGGGGAATGCAATCGTTGACAGTTCCCTGAGCGGTCCCATTGGCAATCTGAGCTCACACATGAACTCAGGTTGTTTTAAGAGTTAGCTGCTTTTCTGTTTCCATGACAACTGGACCCATCATGGTCCCTCTGCCCCAGAGGGCTCACACCTGTGATTTAGAGATCTCAGCCTCGGGTTGAGGTAGAATTATTAGCATTCCTATATCCTCTTTCCCTGCTCATTCAACTTCAAACAGCTCTGTTAAATACTACATGCCACACAACCTTTAACACCTTCAACAACCCTTTTAACACTTCCTTTATCTTTCTCCAGCCTGTACTTTTCTAATGCCAACACCAAAGGCTCAGTCAGGGGCCAACTTAATTCCATACCTTTTTCCCTCCAAGATGCTGAAACAAAGTGTCAGTATACAACATTTCATCCTATTTTCATCCTATTTCATCCTATTTTCCTTCTCTCCTCAAAAACAACATTAATTGCAAGACACTGTTATAGTCGATTGATCGCGATTGAAGCCTCGATTGAGGCTTCTTGCTTTACTTAATTTGCACAATGCAGCATAGTTAGCAAAGACACTAAGTAGCATCCTAGTTTGATGCCGTCAGCGCTCTATCTCTACTTGATAAGATTCTCCTAACTCCCTCTCTCACTGGAGCCCACGCAGCCCTCCGTCCTGCTGAAGGACTTCCCGGGGACTTCTGCCGGCTCCGGGTGCCCGCACACAGACAGAAATGGCTTTGAGAGAAGACAATTCAGGAGGAGGAGAGCTCAGAGACTGCAGCCAGCTTCGGCCACCTTCCCCTCGCTTTCCCTCTCCGTGTTCAAAGCGAGCACTGGTCTGCCGTCAACCTTCGCTGCCTCTGCTCGCGGCGCTGGGCTTTCGCGTGTGCCATTGCTCCTGTACATATTTTACCCTTCCTTTTGTAAGGCATGGTCCAGCAATTCGTGTCACTAAGGGATTTGAAGGGTTAACATTGAGGCCCGGCTCTAGGTGATAAGAGAACAAAGGGGTTTTTAGGGAAAGCTGCTGACTACTTGTCCTGGTTTCAGGTAGGACAGAGTTAATTTTCCTCCTAGTAGCTGGAAGGGTGCTATGTTTTGGATTAGGATGAGAAGAGCGCTGATAACATGCTGATGTTTTAATTGTTGTAGAGCAATGCTTACACCAAGCCAAGGACTTTTCAGCTTCTCGCTCTGTCCTGCTAGCGAGCAGGCTGGGGGTGCAGCAGGAGCTGGGAGGGGACAGACCCAGGACAGCTGACCCAAACTGGCCAAAGGGGTATTCCATACCATCTGACGTCATGCTGAACAATATATAGGGGTGGCTAGCCGGGGTGGGGGGGCCGGCTGCTCGGGGATAGGCTGGGCATCGGTCAGCGGGTGGTGAGCAATTGCATTGTGCATCACTTTGTACACATTATTACTATTATTATTATTATTATTATTATTATTGTTATTATTTTCCCTGTCTTAATAAACTGTCCTTATCTCAACTCACAGGCTTCACTTTCCCGTTTCTCTCCCCCATCCCGGAGAGGGAGGGGGGAGGGTGAGCGAACGGCTGTGTGGTGTTTGGCTGCCAGCCGGGCTAAACCACAACACTACTGCACCGGATGTTGCTGGAGTTTCTGAAATCCGGCCCAGAGGCTACCAAATAAGGAGGAAGGGGGAGCTGAAGGACAATTGAAGGACAAAAGCCTGGGAGGAAGACAACCAGCCTTCAGCCCGAGCGACCCCCGAGAGACCACCAGAGACTGATACGCAGGCGCCCCTGGGAGGGTTTCGGATTCCGGAAACCAATTATAATAATCCTGCCTCTTCTAGAAGTAGTAATGAATATGTATTAGCCTGGGAGCATAAAAACCAGCCGCCTTACGTAACGGGTGTGCGTCCTGGTGGAGCAGAGACTCCCGGCGCACCCAGCGCTGTTTGCTTGCCTCTATTCGTTTAATCAATTGTAAACCTTGATTGTAATCCTCTTTGGGACTCAGTCATTTATAACACTTTTTATGTTTGTCTTTTATTTAAGGCTGTCTTGCCCCCCTCCCCCCCCCAACCTCGCTGCTCGCCAATAAAGCTGGCGCAGGGACACCTGCCTGCGACCATAGAGACGTGGTCCTCCCGGCCTGCTAGAGCGGCCCCCCGCGGTCCTCCAGCATCCCAGCGTCCCTTGCGTGCTCCCGCCCGGCCTCAGCGGCTTCGGGCGGTGGCAGAACAGGGGCGGCAGGGAGCAGCGAGGCGGTGGCAGCCATGGCGTCCCGCGGGCAGGGCCAGAAGGTGCAGAAGGTGATGGTGCAGCCCATCGTAGCCTTCCTGCGGCCGGGGGGCGACGGGGGAGCGGGTGGGGGGCGGCCCGGGCCTCAGGGGTCTCGGCCCGGGCTTTGAGGCCTTGTCCCGGGGCCCTGGGGCCTCGTTCCAGGGTTTGAGGCCTTGTCCTGAGGCCTTGTCCCGGGCCTGGAGCTCTTGTCCCCGTGCTGAGCCCTTACCGCAGCACCCCAGAACCTCATCTTCCGCTACCTGCAGAAGGTGAGTAGCGCGGGGAGAGGACGGGGAGGGGATGGGGATTTGGGGGGGGGGGTTGGGGGGAGCGGGGAGGGTCCGGGGATCCCCCTCGCTGAGTTTTCGGCTCCCACCCGTTGCTCGGGGCAGGTTTGTGGGGAACGGAGAGCTGTGCGGCGTGCTGGTGGGTACAAGGAGCTGCTGCGCAGCCCGGCGTTTCCCCCTTGTGTTAACGGGAGTGGGATCGTGCAGCCGGGCGTGCAGGAGTGTTCCCTTGTGACTGGAGACGTGTTCTTCAGCAAACGTGTAGTATTCACCCAATCATATAACGCTCTAAAATGTCAGACCGTTAATTGAACCTGCCCCTGAGAGTTGCTCCTTGGGGTGTTTGGGAGCTCTAGCGGCTGTGGTTAGCGGGTATTTCTGAACACGCGAGAGAGAACAAAACTGCTCGCGGTGTTTGTGTTCCTATTTACTCTCCTCCTTCATTCTGCAGAGGTCGAGGATCTAGGTTTGGCTTTACGAGCAAGTGAACATGCGGATAGAAGGCTGCATCATCGTGAGTATCAGCACGACCCCGCGTTACGTCGTTAGTTTGTTTTCCCTCCTTCACAATCCTATTTTTTCTTGTCAAGAAGAACTAGCACAAGGGAAAAAAAAATCGTCCTTCTCTAACAATTAGTCTTCATTGTCCAGCCTGGGTCAGCAAAGCTGATGATGGTTTGTGTTGTTGCTGAACTAATTGGCATTGTTGCTGATTTCTAGGGCTTTGACGAGTACATGAATTTGGTGCTGGACGACGCAGGGGAGATTCACTCCAAGACAAAATCAAGGAAACAGCTGGGTGTGTCGTGTGTCTGTGCAACCCGAGTGACGCGCGGTCTGAAACCTGCGCGGGTGAGCCTTCTAGATAGCAGCACTGAGAGGTACCAAACGTGTGACGAGCCTTGATGTTGAAGTTCAGTGAGCAACTACTGGCTACATCTCTGTCCCTGATGATTTTTGAGCTGGTGATTTGTTGATTTGATGATTTTTGAGCTGGTGATTTGGTGATTACATCTGTCCCTGCCTGAGACCAGTTCTGGTCTTTGAAACGTGTAATACCAGGCGGCCTGCACTGGCTGGAGGAGTCTGGTCACAGCTCCTTTCAGCTGCACCTAAAGCCGGTGGCCCTGGGCGATTCTCACACTTGCTGTGATCTCTGAGTCAAAGCAGGGAGCCACGGTAGCGGCAGTGTTTATCTACCACCTGCTGGTGGACAGAAGCAACGATGTGTGCCCAGTGCTGGGGTTTTCAGCAGGGACAGTGTGCTGCTGGAACGGGGACGGTGGCTGGAGTGGGACTTGTGAGTGTGGGGCAGCTGGCAGGAACAGGACTCTGCGTTATGGGCAAAACCCTGCTCAACCACACAAAATACTTTCTGAAAGCACGAGATTATTCTCAGATTCTGGGCTCTCTCTAATCCCCTCTTTCCCTTCTCTGTGTTGCAGGCCGGACCATGTGAAAAGGGGACAACATCACTCTTCTACAGAGCGTTTCTAAGTAGAATTTGCCATCCTTAGCACAAAGGTGGCTGCCGTGCTGCGGAGTGACTGAGTGCCAGGGGAACACGGCCCGCTGGTAGATAGGAAGTTATTTGTAACTGGGGCTGCATGCTGAGGTCAAAAGTCCTTCCTTTGTGGGAGCGAGTTTTTTGTAGCTTGAAACAATACGTGATGTATTTCCCAAATACACATTTTTCACATGAACTGTAAATGTAAAAGACAAATCTGCTTGTTTTCAGTCTCTTCCTTCTGTGAATGGAGAAGGAGGAGAAATATAGAAGCGTGGGCTTTTCTTTTTGCTGTGGATCTGATAAGTTTCAATAACGATATGTGCTTTCTTGAACATTACATCCGCATTATGTGGCCAGGGTGGACTCATTCAGGGCACGGAAGCCCCACACAGTCCTTGAGCTATCAGGGTGCTAAGGAGGGTGTTGGAGATTTTGCATACAGTTGCAGCCCTTTGTTGCTGCAGTGACAGGTTCCTCAGATTCTTTCTAACCAGGGTTTAACTTGCTGAGAATCTTTTTGGGAGTGTTTATTGTGGATCAATCACTAAAACTATCTTAGTGGGCCCGTGAGGGATCTGGGGCTGTGGTGCAGTAACGCAGCGTTTACAAGTGTCACTGATATGCATGCTTGTCAGATAACATCTCCAGATCAGAGAGTGAGAGCAGGCAACTGGTTTGGATTAAATCTGTCACTTCTTGCTGCTTTGGACAGAGCCTGTAGATTAAACCCTTGTGCTGTTCAATAAGCTGGAGTATCGGATGTGTCGGTTGGGTTTTTATCATTGGATTTATTTTTTGTATCCGTTTGGAGATCTGTCTGTTCTATTTAAGTTTCCCCAAGAGAGCTGAGTTGCTTGGTGCATCGACCAAAGATAAGTTCCCTGGCTGACTTGGGACAACCAGTCCCCTCGTTTTTCTGATCACAAAAAACAAACAAAGAAAAAACAAAAACAAAAAAAAGGAAAAAAAATTTGACTGTAACTGTAACTCAGAAACTAAGATTACCTGAATGGAGAGAAATGAATTTTGATGCACAGGCTGTGCTAGAAATCTGTTAATCAGCATTCAGTTTTTCAAAACTTCAATTTGTGTCTCATCATCATGAAAATTAATCAATTCAAGGTGGGAGATCCTTTCCTGAAAGGGAAGGACGGAACTACGAGTCTTGCTGTGGGGCCTTCCCGGCGCAGTTGTGCCATTCCGAGGAGGAATACATCAGGAGTGTCCCAGCAGCCGTTCCCAGGAAGAAACCTTGGAGGGGCAGCATGACACACTTGACTGGCTAAAGCAGCTTCAGCTGTACAGCCTGCTGCCAGGAGCAGTAATTCTAAGTTGTGTTCAAGTTGCTGAGTTCCTTTCAGCACGTAGTAAAGATGTAAGGTGCCGATGTCGTTTGGCAACAGGAGGCATTCCGTGTCACCAGCAGTGGGCACATAGGGAACAAACTAGTATCTTACAAGGTCCTCCACATCTGCCTTTCATTTTGTCCTTGGTTTGCCAGCTGGAGCTTTCAGGAGGTGAGGAAGGAGGCTGTCCCAGTCAGTAGTTGAGGTGTTGCAGGGTATTTGTGATGCAGTGCTTGTAAAATTTACCTGCCCGCATCTCCTGTTACAGGCAGCCGCCCCTGGGCCCTGTGAGACGGGGAGCTGCTGCCCGGGGTTAGGCCCAAGGTCCCCTGTCAGGCCCAGGGCCGCCCTTCCCCTCGCCCTGCCCTTCCCTGCCGCTCCTCAGCCCTTGCTCAGGCCTTTTGGGCTGTCTGGCCGTCCGTCTGGCCCTCTGTCCCTCCGTCCCACCGCCGTGCCCCGTCCCTGCCGTCTCCCTAGGGAAGCAAAGAGTCCCTGGGCTGCCTTCAGGGGGGAGGTTCTGCTGAGGAAATTAAAGCTTCCCCCTTAACGGGCGCCTTGTGAGTTCTTTTGAGTTCCAACTTTCTGCCTTCCTTTCGTAGCAGTGCCTCTGAGGGGTGCGCTGTAAGGTAGGTGTCATCTGGCGCGCTGCTCCTCCGTTTCCCAAAGGAACTGCCTTCAGGATCTGACTAACTCTGGAGGCACGCGGTTGTCACCTTAATTTCTCCTTTAGTTTGCTGAAAACCAGCCGCTTGGGTGACCTTGGTGTTTGTTTCTTAAAACTTGGCTCGAGGAGCTCTCTGTTTCCTTATGCTGATGTTCACGATGAAAGTGCAGAAGGGATGCTTACTGTTGCCCGGGTCAGTACTGTTGCCAGGATGGGAATGTTTAGCCTACCGGCCCTCTGGTGCTGTTAGGCTGCACTCGGAGTGTGAGCTCTGGGCCTTATTTCGAAAATACTGCGTTATCTGAGTGTACAAAGCCGAGATGTTCTGCGGATAGGTGATTCTCAAACCACGTCAGAACCACCGCTGTGGCGTGTGCTGGAGTCAGACGCGCGTTTGACTGATCAGGTGGAGCAGGTGAATTGAATTTGTTGCTGGATGGCGAGGTGTTCTGGGGGAAGAGCTAGTCTAAGGAAAACTTCCTCTTACTGCCCCTTCCCATCTCCAATGGCCACTGCCTGGGGAAATTGGTTCTTTCTGAGATTAACTAGAACGTTACAGTGAGGATGAGGAATCATCATTACTCCCATAGTTATTTGCTGCCAGGCCGCAGCGTTGATTTCAGAGTTTTTTTTAAAAATCAAAAAAAAAAAGGAAAAAGAAAGGAACTATGTATTCTTTTTTCACATACTCTCTCTTCCCCGAGAGTAAATGTTGTAGCTTCAGCAGTACCCTTCCTCTGGAAACGATTCCCAGTGCCTGCTCAGACACTGGGGAGGAAAATGACAGAGAGAGCAATGGAGGAGAGCCACCCGATATAAATAAAGGAAAAAAGGGTTTAAGGGAAAGCCACTACAGAACAAATTGGTGCTCTCTAAAAATTGGTTAAGGGTTTGGGACCTGCAGGTGCTGCCTACACGTGCGTGTGTTGCAGTCGTGCCTGTTGCCACTGCGCAAAATGGAGAGAGCTTCTTTGTCGAATGCAGCATGTTAAAGCATGCGCCATTGCCCGGAAGAAAAGCACGGACTTCCCTCGTGTGGGACTTCTTCCCTATTGATCTGTGGTTTACCTGAAGGTTTACCATAACCTGCATATGTTTCAAAAAGGAAAAGCAAAACAAAAACCAACACCAACACTAAAGAGTGGGAAGGCAGATGCTCATGTGGGGACTCTGACTCATGGGTGACATCACCAAGCAAAGCACTGTGAGCGCTTGGGGTCGGGGCTGCTGCAGCGAGCCTCGCAGGCGGGAGGGAGAGCGGGTACGGTTCACCTCTGGCGGGTCTGTGTCAGCCCTCTGCCCTGGTGGCTTCGTTAGCAGTGAGAGTTTGACTGCTGTGTTCCCAGCTTTGGCTTCTGCACCGAGCGTGTGGCAGAGCCCGCAAGCTGCTTGCTCAGCTGGAAGAGGAAGAGGAGTGACCTCAACTGTGCCGAGGTAAAGCAGAACTGTTGAAAAGATTTCTCAAAGATGCGGGTTGTACCAGCACAGCCGCAGCAGCTGCAGCAGGTCCTGGAGCATTGGAGAAGATAGAGAGGGCTTTCTTCGTGAAAAGAATGCTGTAAAAGTGTTTTCATGCCAGAAATTAGGACAAACGCCTCTGTTGTTTGGATATCCTCTGTTGACCTGGCACACTGGCATTACAGCATACCTGGCACACTCTTTGTATTGTTTGTAAAAAAAAAAAAAAAAAAAAAAAAAAAGTGTTTTAGTCAGGGCAGGCCAAAAACCTGCCTTGGCACTTCCACATCGCAGCAGTGCGTGCAGACCGTGCATCCTGGATGCCAGGCCAGGATCTAAATGCGATGGTGCTGTTGGGAACGTGAAGTTCAGGAAGCACTTCTGGGTTTTTCTGCTCTTCCATGTGCATTTTTGCCCTGTGAAGGTGGTGTATTGAGCTCTTTTCTTACCAACAAATAGGTTTCAAAGCGGTTACAGTTTAACATCTACATGCTTGGGTGTTATTAACACTGCACTGCATACTGAGTTGGTGCTTGGTAGGAGAAAACATAAATCTTACCTGGGAAACTTGGACACTCTCAACTACATACTGCTAGGAAGAAACTCAGCTGTAAGAGTGCACTTAAATAACACATCACCAGAGCTATTGTGCTAGTGACCATTGAAGGCACCTTTTCCCAACACTGTCTTATTGGAAGTTGATACAGACTGGCAGTATGCAGTTGGTTCCCATCTATAACGTGTGACTGTACAGTGCTGTATAAGAAATTTTTTTCACAGGTTTGGAGAAAGTGAAGAAAAACACACACAACCATTGATACGTGGACCCTGAACCTGCCACAGGCTAATTAACAGGGATGCCCATTGGACATCTACTGGTACACTGCTGCCTTCTGACTGCTCCAGCAGAAGTCCAATTTTAATTAACCAGCAGGTCCCTCTGAGTGGCTTTGCTAAACCTCCTGCAGTAGGAAGTATCCTACGAGAGCCAAGTTACTAAATTGATGTGTGGTTTTCCCTTAATCCCCTCACCCCTGACTTTCTAGCTCCTGACGACACTGCCAACGTGTGCAGTGCTAGGTGCCAGCTGCCATGGTTTCTATATATTGTAAAATTAGTGATTTGGGCCTTGTGAGCACTGAGAACAGGTTAGCAGTTGCTTAAGAGCTTTACTTTCTCGTTCTGCTAATGCACATTAAATTCTTCAGGAACTGCAGCACAAGAACCGTCTTGCGCAGGATCTCTGGAAGCAGCAAATAGCCGCTCTGTGGAGCTCTCTCTTCCTTTTATATGCTAAGGGCTCTTTAGAACAGCAGCAGATGGAGCAGCTCTTCCTGGGAGGGAGGACAGGGCTATTCGCAGCTCGTTCCAGTGGTCCCAGATGTCTCGTGGTTGTGACATTCGTGGCTGGGGGAGACTGCTCAGTCGAGTCATTGGTCACCTCCTGGCTTTGCAGAACACAGACTTTCAGAGTAAAGGTGTCGCTGTCACTCTGGGACTGGGAGATGGGCAAAACATCTTAGGCTTGAAGCTGATTCTCTGCAGAGTGGCGTGCTCAGATGTGAGCACATCGTCTTGGCCGCCTGATTAGATCCCTGCTTGAGAGGTTGCTTTGAAGAATTGCTTCCTCTTCATATCAATGCGTCAAGCTAAAGACAAATTTGTGCTGAAGCACTGTCTGATCAGATGAGTGCCTCAGTTCAGGATTGTTCTTTGACAGCTACAGAAACACCAGGACAATCTGCGCTTTCAGGAAGAGATTGATTTGATCTTGAGATTGTCATAATCCAGGTCCCTGAAGTGGCACGTCTTCAAATAGAGTTGCTTGGGCCAGCAAGGAGCAGCTGTACCTTGCGGCTGTGGTAACTCGTGGCTCTGAGTCTCAGAGATCACGGTGAAAGCTGACCCCCAACTCGCTGGTGGAGGAGGCTGGCAGCGTTCAGCTTTAACCTTTGCCTTCTTGGCTGGCATCTTTGCTCTCCTGCTGTCAGTGGGTATCGAGTGTCCTTCCCTCCAGCCTCAGAATGCGCTCTCAGAGCAGATGTAGGCAGCATTTAACAGCTAGAATTCACTCATCTCTAAAGAGTACAAACCGTGTATTTTCTGCTTTTGCTTTGGAATTCTTAGCTTTAGGTTTCCCTACAGGTGATGAGGTTTCTCATGGCAGCAAGGATGAGCTGTGTTAGCAGGAGGCTGTTCTGTGCTTCGACCATGGGAAGATGAATGGTTTACCTATGCACCGTTCAATATAATTTGACACCTAGCACACAACACTTTCAGCCTGTGGGGTGCTTTAACAAGCAGGTAAATCAGCGGAGACTGTTTTGCAGCCAGGGTGATGCTGGGTGGTTAAAAAGCAGGGTCAGAACAAGGAGTTTATGGTGTTCTTTCTTGCTTGTCATCCGACTGTCCGCTTACACTGTTCTAAAAAAAAAAAAATCTTTATTTTCACTGGAAGGCACAAAACAGGCCAGCAAGAGAGACTGTCCAAGAGAAATACTTTGTGCTTTATAAAGGAACAAGAAATTACCCTTAGGTAGGTGTGATAATCCTTCTCTAATGCATTTTTTTGGAGTGCAAAAATATTTTGTTCCTTTCTTGCTCTTCTCTCCAGGACAAAGGCAGAATAGCCAACTGGAAAGTTAGACCAGGGAGGTCAGTTTGTTCCATACTGAGGAAGACAAGCCTGTAAAGCAAACTAGACAGATTTTCTTTGTACGATTTATCTTCCTTCAGCAAAGGCAAAGTTTATGACACTTGTTGGCATGTATTTCCAGACCCCCAGGTACCGTGACTGCAGTGCATCTGTAATTCTTTTGTACAAAAAGAGTTCAAAATCTCGTAATGCAGAAACTTTCCTAGCACCCTGGAGAAAAAAGAAATCTAAAAATCTTGCCAACTTCTATTACAGACCTGCTGAGTGCACCAGAGTTACTCATTTTTATTGAGGCTTTCAGGGGCTAGTTCAGTTGGTTTCTGTTCAGCACTTGGATTGCCATGTTTGCAGATGTCAGTTAAAAAAAAAAAAAAGCTTTTGAGATCTTTTTTCAAATGAGACTGCTTTTATGGCATTTAGGGCTGTGAGGTATCCTTGGTTTTTGCTTTCTTCCCATTCCTTAGACCAGATCCATTCATATCCTGAACAGCGTTCTTGGTCTGTTCAGGAAAATGGAAGGCAACAAGCAAAATGATGAGCTCCTTGGGCATTCGAAAGAGCTAAATCTGGAAAATATTTCAAGTCCAACTTCCATGCCTAGGAGCACCAGTAATTTTTAGAAGTAGATGCAGAGGAACCTGCATGGCACTAAGTGTGTTTCTGAAGGTGCTACAGGTCAGAAGTGATGATTCCTATCAATACTAAAGAAGAGAAGGAAACCTTGCACTTAACTACTGTTTTTATTCAAAACCAATAACTACTACGAGAACCCAACTTTTCCTCTCTTTATTTTAGATTTGGGAAAATTCCCTGCCAAAAAAATATTTCCTGGAAAATTCACTAGTGTTTGTGTGAGTGAAAGGTTCCAACCTTTTATGATTAATTTGTAAGAGCTATTTCATCCACTTTTGTCCAGAAGAGTCAGAAATAATTTGCACAGAAATGTGCAGCATTTTAATGAAAGGATTCAGAATCACTCTGATTTGAACTTTATCTGGGCTGGTTGCAGGTTTTATGACAGTTAGTGTCTTTAAAAAAAAATCAAAATATCTGACTTCACATTAGAAAAAAAAACTGCTTGTGGCTAAAAAAAAAATCTGTTGCAGCTCTGGTCATCGAAAAATCATTGGCTGTTAAATTGGACCTAAGTCATCTTTTCTAACCTTTCATGATCTTGCAGCAATGGATGATGATGGATATATGGATTAGGGAACAGCACGTGATGGCAAACCTGTGGTATTTGCTCCAGCGCAGAAAGAAAACAAATTGCTTCCAAAACATCAAACTAATTCAAAATTCTTGGTATCATGCAGCCATGCCACTGGCAAAGTGAGCGTTCCCCTGCCTCTCCAAGCTTGCTGTATCCTTGATCTGCTGTCTTCCTGCTGTTAATTGATTGCAACTCTACGTGTCTGATCAGGGCTACGAGTTGTTCTCGATATGGATATCATACAACATATCCTGTGCATGCTTGTGTGTCTAGATATGTTGATCCTGTATGCGTGTACATATGTATGCATATTTGTGTGCTGGCCCCCAGATCACTCATGTTATAAAGCATTGGCCTCGAAGGCATACTCATCAAAATATTTTGTAGATCCTCCATTTTTTTCTAGTTCCCTCAAAATGAGAGAGTTTTTACAGCGCTCTCTGTGAAAGCTTTTTGTGTTTTCTTAATAGGTGAAGAAATCTTGAAGACCAGAGCTTGGAACATACTGAATTTTAAATTTAAAAAAAAAAAAAAAAAGTCGAATTGTCCGGCTGTGGAAGACGGATCCTCATTTTTGCAGCCACTTTGAATCACGAGTTCATCTCTAAATGCATTGTTTTTTTTTTTGTTTTTGTTTGGTTTTGTGTTTTTTTTTCGGCTCTTATTTTTTTCAGAGCTAACTAACCCTGGCTGTTTCCAGTCTGAGAGAGTATTCAAATGGACTTGCTTCCTCCATTAGTTATAAGCTGTTTAAAAGCACATCCTACGTTTGAATTATGGATGAGAGGTTCCCTTGGCAAAGTGAGGAGGAAAATTCTTCCTACCCCTTTATTATTAGTTCACGGATTCAGCGTTGGTTCGGCCTACAGGAGAAGTTAACTGGAAGTCTTTGAAGATCGATAACTTTGCTGAGGTTGTCCAGGTGGGTGAACTCGAAGACCCGCAGTGACTGGAACATGCTATTTAATGCGTCATACTGCGTTCTGTAGAAGTTATTCATAGCCATAGTTGATCATTGCCTTGCATGTATGATCAGGTGGGTTTTTAAGAAGTGACTCCATTTTCAGGCTTCCAGGTGTGCTCCAAGTCATATTATTGAGGACATGGAAGAGAACGCTTGCTGACAAAGCTCCTGGCAGCTTTACAGAACTTTAATTTAATATTGTGTTAGTTCATGTAACAGCTGATTTCAAGGCATTGCTCTCCTCAAGAGACTAATTTGGTTAACAGAAGAAAGCTGGAAAAATGCTTGTTACTCATTATCTTTCACTTGTTGGTACTTTCTTTAGGGTTACTTTTAAAAAGAAGATTTCACTGATCACAAGCCAATAGAAGACTTTCAGCCCAAGCAAGGGTGAAGACAGCTCTCTCCAAGAGCAGAGGAAGTCCCTGTGGAGAGAACCCGAGCTTGTTATCAGAACTTGTCGGCATGTCTAAACAAGGAGACGATTGCTACTTCTATTTCTATTCTACCTGTACCAAGGTATGGCTGGGTTTCTTTTGCTTTGCCTTTCTTTTTTTTTTTTTTTTTTTTTTCCATTTTTTTCAGGAAGGAGTAGAGTAGGAGGAGGAGGCACACTGCTCTTTGGTTAACTTGATAACCAGCTAGATTCTGAATTGAATGGTAGCAACCTGAGGCAGTAGCATGGAGGTTTTTGAGGCTGTCCTATATTTTCCTTGTTGGTTTCCTTTTGGTTACAGGGAGACAACTGTTCCTTCCGCCACTGCGAAGCTGCTCTAGGGAACGAGACGGTCTGCACGCTGTGGCAGGAGGGTTGTTGTTTCAGGAATGTCTGACGATTCAGACACATGGAAATTGATGTGAGTGCCTAAAGATGTGTTCTCAAAATAAATCAATGTTGTGGTTTAGCCCGGCTGGCAGCCAAACACCACACAGCCGTTCGCTCACCCTCCCCCCTCCCTCTCCGGGATGGGGGAGAGAAACGGGAAAGTGAAGCCTGTGAGTTGAGATAAGGACAGTTTATTAAGACAGGGAAAATAATAACAATAACAATAACAATAATAATAATAATAATAATAATAGTAATAATGTGTACAAAGTGATGCACAATGCAATTGCTCACCACCCGTTGACCGATGCCCAGCCTATCCCCGAGCAGCCGGCCCCCCCACCCCGGCTAGCCACCCCTATATATTGTTCAGCATGACGTCAGATGGTATGGAATACCCCTTTGGCCAGTTTGGGTCAGCTGTCCTGGGTCTGTCCCCTCCCAGCTCCTGCTGCACCCCCAGCCTGCTCGCTAGCAGGACAGAGCGAGAAGCTGAAAAGTCCTTGGCTTGGTGTAAGCATTGCTCTACAACAATTAAAACATCGGCATGTTATCAGCGCTCTTCTCATCCTAATCCAAAACATAGCACCCTGCCAGCTACTAGGAGGAAAATTAACTCTGTCCTACCTGAAACCAGGACAGATATCCACCCCTTATTCCATACCATTTATGTCATGCTCAGGTTACACTCTTTCCAATACCTTCTAATTAGTCACCATTTTCATCTATGATATATAGCAACCATGGTAGTGATGACATACAGTGTTATATGATAATTAACATACTACAATTCAACTCATGGGCTATTCTCACCCAGTATTAGGTCCCCTTGAGGTACACACCTGAACCTCCCCATTCTTTTGCATTACCCACCAAGTGCATCCAGGTCCCTGGGCAAAAGCAATCCCACGAATGGGCTTGCCTTTTCCTGAGGCAGGAGTAGCCCAGACTGTCTTACCCAGCATGTTTCTTACGTGCACTACAGGAACTTTATCCCCTTCTACAGTGCGTAACAGGTTTGATTGGGCAGGTCCAGCTCGGTTGGCAGATCCTCTAGTATTGACTAACCAGGTGGCCTTTGCCAAATGTGTTTCCCAATTTTTGAATGTCCCAGCACCCATCGCTTTCAGTGTAGTCTTTAACAGTCCATTGTATCGTTCAACTTTCCCGGAGGCTGGTGCATGATAAGGGATGTGATACACCCACTCAATACCATGTTCTTTGGCCCAAGTGTCTATAAGGTTGTTTCGGAAATGAGTCCCATTGTCTGACTCAATTCTTTCTGGGGTGCCATGTCGCCATAGGACTTGCTTTTCAAGGCCCAGGATAGTGTTCCGGGCGGTGGCATGGGGCACAGGATATGTTTCCAGCCATCCGGTGGTTGCTTCCACCATTGTAAGTACGTGGCGCTTGCCGTTGCGGGTTTGGGGGAGTGTGATGTAATCAATCTGCCAGGCCTCTCCATATTTGTATTTCAGCCATCGTCCTCCATACCAGAGAGGCTTTGACCGTTTGGCTTGTTTAATTGCAGCACATGTTTCACAATCATGAATAACCTGTGCTATAGTGTCCATGGTCAGGTCCACCCCTCGGTCACGAGCCCATCTGTATGTTGCATCTCTACCTTGATGGCCTGAGGTGTCATGGGCCCATCGGGCTATAAATAATTCACCTTTATGTTGCCAGTCCAGGTCCACCTGAGCCACTTCAATCTTAGCAGCCTGATCCACCTGCTGGTTGTTTTGATGTTCTTCAGTAGCCCGATTCTTGGGCACATGAGCATCTACATGGCGTACCTTTACAACCAGGTTCTCTACCCGGGCAGCAATATCTTGCCACAATGCAGCAGCCCAGATGGGTTTGCCCCGGCGTTCCCAGTTGTTCTGCTTCCATTGCTGTAGCCACCCCCACAGGGCATTTGCTACCATCCATGAATCAGTGTAGAGATAGAGAACTGGCCACTTTTCTCGTTCAGCAATATCTAAGGCTAGCTGAACGGCTTTCACTTCTGCAAACTGACTCGATTCACCTTCTCCCTCAGCAGCTTCTGCAACTCGTCGTGTAGGACTCCATACAGCAGCTTTCCATCTCCGATGCTTTCCCACCATACGACAGGACCCATCAGTGAACAGGGCGTATTTCTTCTCATTTTCTGGTAGCTTGTTGTACAGTGGGGCTTCTTCAGCACGGACCACCTCCTCCTCTGCTGATATCCCAAAGTACTTGCCTTCTGGCCAGTCCATAATCACTTCCAGGATTCCTGGGCGACTGGGGTTTCCTATTCGAGCCCGCTGAGTAATCAGTGCAACCCACTTGCTCCATGTAGCATCTGTTGCATGATGTGTAGAGGGGACCCTTCCTTTGAACATCCAACCCAGTACCGGCAGTCGGGGTGCCAGGAGGAGCTGCGCTTCAGTACCGATCACTTCCGAAGCAGATCGAACTCCCTCATATGCTGCCAATATCTCCTTTTCGGTTGGAGTATAGCGGGCCTCAGATCCTCTGTATCCCCGACTCCAAAACCCCAGGGGTCGACCTCGAGTTTCCCCAGGTTCTTTCTGCCAGAGGCTCCAGGTGGGACCATTCTCCCCGGCTGCGGTGTAGAGCACATTCTTTACGTCTGGTCCTGTTCGGACTGGCCCAAGGGCTACTGCATGAACTATTTCCTGCTTAATTTGTTCAAAGGCTTGTCGTTGCTCAGGGCCCCATTCAAAAGCATTCTTCTTACGAGTTACTTGGTAGAGCGGGTTTACAATCAGACTGTAATTTGGAATATGCATTCTCCAAAACCCCACGACACCTAGGAAAGTTTGTGTTTCCTTTTTGCTAGTTGGTGGAGACATAGCTGTTATTTTGTTGATCACATCCATTGGGATTTGACGACGTCCATCTTGCCATTTTATTCCTAAAAACTGGATCTCTCGTGCAGGTCCTTTGACTTTATTTTGTTTTATGGCAAAACCGGCCTTCAGAAGGATTTGGACTATTTTCTTCCCTTTCTCGAAAACTTCCTCTGCCGTGTCACCCCACACAATGATGTCATCGATGTACTGCAGGTGTTCAGGAGCCTCCCCCTGCTCCAGCGCAGACTGGATCAGTCCATGGCAAATGGTAGGGCTATGTTTCCACCCCTGGGGCAGCCGATTCCACGTATATTGGACTCCCCTCCAAGTGAAAGCAAACTGTGGCCTGCACTCTGCTGCTAGAGGGATGGAGAAAAATGCATTAGCAATATCAATTGTGGCATACCACTTGGCTGCCTTTGATTCCAGTTCGTACTGGAGTTCTAGCATGTCCGGCACTGCAGCACTCAGTGGTGGCGTGACTTCGTTCAGGCCACGATAGTCCACTGTTAGTCTCCACTCACCATTAGACTTTCGCACTGGCCATATGGGACTATTAAAAGGTGAATGGGTCTTGCTGATCACTCCTTGGCTCTCCAGTTGACGAATTAGCTCGTGGATGGGAATCAGGGAGTCTCGGTTGGTGCGATATTGCCGCCGGTGCACAGTTGTGGTAGCGATTGGCACTTGCTGTTCTTCAACCCTCAGCAGCCCCACAACAGAAGGGTCCTCTGAGAGACCGGGCAAGGTAGACAACTGTTTAATGTCCTCTGTCTCTAAGGCAGCTATGCCAAAAGCCCAGCGGAACCCTTTTGGGTCCTTGAAATATCCTCTTCTAAGATAGTCTATGCCAAGGATGCACGGAGCATCTGGGCCAGTCACAATACGGTGCTTTTGCCACTCATTTCCAGTTAGACTCACTTCAGCTTCCAATACAGTTAACTGCTGGGATCCCCCTGTCACGCCATAAATACAGATGGGCTCTGGCCCTTTACAGCTTGATGGCATTAGAGTACATTGTGCACCGGTGTCTACTAAAGCCTTATACTTCTGTGCGTCAGACGTGCCAGGCCATCGAATCCACACAGTCCAATAAACTCGGTTGTCCCTTTCCTCCCCCTGGCTGGAGGCAGGGCCCCTCTAGTCCTGGTCAGAATCTTCGTTTCTGTGTTTAAAAGACTGCCTGCTAGAAGTTGGAGCAGCAAACTTTTCAGAGAACCCCTTTCTCCCGATTGTTTTCTTTTGTAACTCACGTACCCGTGCCTCTAGGGTCTCAGTAGATTTTCCATCCCATTTTCTCATGTCCTCTCCATGGTCACGTAGGTAGAACCACAGGGTGGCGCGGGGTGTGTACCCACCATATTGTCTTCTTTGCACGGATGCGCGTTTACCCCTAATAGCCGAGACGCTGGTTCGTACAGGTGGGGAAGAAAATACACTCTCTTTAAGTTGGTGGACCTCTTCAAAAAGTTTCTCCAAAGTATTCTCCTTTAGTTGGTGGCCACTGGTTCGTTCAGGTCGGGGGGAATATAAATTCTCTTTAAGTTGGTGGACCTCTTCAAAAAGTTTCTCCAAAGTATTCTCTTTTAGTTGGTGGCCACTGGTTTGTTCAGGTGGGGGGGAAGATAAATTCTCTTTAAGTTGGTGGAACTCTTCAGAGAGTTTCTCCACAGCCGAGACGCAGGCCTGTAGGGAAGAGGAGAGATTTCCTTCGTACTGCCGGAGTTGTTTAGCCATGTCACCCACTGTGGGATCTTCACCGTCTTTCCAGGATATTATTGCCAATGTGCTGGCCCATGTTGATGGTGCATTATGTACAAACTTCCGCCATATGGGTCGAGTACACTGGACGTCATCTGGATCTGTGGATGTTTGTGCGTCGTCTAGGTCCTTATAAATTACTTCCCGTACGGCTAATTCCCTCAGGTACTGGATTCCCTTCTCCATGGTGGTCCACTTGACTGGTAGACATACAAGTTCTTCCTTGTAGGGATACCTTCCCTTCACAGCTAACAGGAGACGCCTCCAGAGGCTGTGAGATCGTGCTCCATCTCCAATTGCTTTGTCAATGCTTGCATCTCTAGCAAGGGATCCCAACCGCTTGGCTTCCCTGCCCTCTAATTCCACACCATTGGCTCCAGTGTCCCAGCACCGGAGCAGCCAGGTGACAAGCTGTTCACCTATACAGCGACCAAAATCTTTTCGCACATCTCGTAGCTCACGCTGGTATAGGGTTCGGGTAGTTACTGTTGATTTGTCAACATCCTCATCCTCATCGTCATCCTCCTGCACACTTGATGGCCCAGCCTCGTCTTCTCCACGCCCAGACTTAGCAGAAGACTTTCTGCGTTCTAAACGACCTGAGTCTCTATACCATTTTTTCACCTTTTCTACAGGGGCAACTTGCACTGCTACAGCTCGCCTCTCCGACCCAGCCACAGGGTCTGCCACAGGGGTTGGAATACCCTCTGCAGGGGCAACTTGCACTGCTACAGTTCGTTTCTCCGACCCAGCCACAGGGTCTGCCACAGGGGTTGGAGTACCCTCTGCAGGGGCAACTTGCACTGCTACAGTTCGTTTCTCTGACCCAGCCACAGGAGTGGGAACGGCTGCGGGAGCTGGAACGGCTGTGGGTGCCGGGACGGCTGCGGGAGCTGGAGCTGGAACGGCTACGGGAGCTGGAACGGCTACGGGAGCTGGAACGGCTGCGGGAGCTGGAACGGCTGCGGGAGCTGGAGCTGGAACGGCTGCGGGAGCTGGAACGGCTGTGGGAGCTGGAACCGGGACGGCTGCGGGAGCTGGAGCTGGAACGGCTGCGGGAGCTGGAGCTGGAACGGCTGCGGGAGCTGGAACGGCTGTGGGAGCTGGAACCGGGATGGCTGCGGGAGCTGGAGCTGGAACGGCTGCGGGAGCTGGAACGGCTGTGGGAGCTGGAACCGGGACTGGCTGCGGGAGTTGGAGCTGGAACGGCTGCGGGAGCTGGAGCTGGAACGGCTACGGGAGCTGGAGCTGGAACGGCTGCGGGAGCTGGAACGGCTGCAGGAGCCGAAACCGGGACGGCTGCGGCTGCGGGAGCTGGAACGGCTGCGGGAGCTGGAACGGCTGTGGGAGCTGGAACCGGGACGGCTGCGGGAGCTGGAGCTGGAACGGCTGCGGGAGCTGTCACTAGGTTGATAGTAGCATCAATTGCAGCTCGATAGGCACAGGCCAGACCCCAGCACGCCACAGTGATTTGTGTCACTTCGGAACTGCCGGAGTCATGACACCTTTTTTTCAAGCATTCTACCAGTTTTTTAGGATTTTGCAGTTGTTCAGGGGTGAACGTCCAAAACACTGGAGGTGCCCACTGCCCTAGAAACCTGCCCATATCCTCCCACACTCCCTGCCACTCGCAAATATCCCGCCTCAAGACAGATCTCCGGATGAGATTCCTAAGTAGTTGTTTAACCTTAAACAAAACCTGAAGCGCATTCAGGAGACATAACAACAAGAACATGCTGGTCTGAGTATCCCAAGGATATTCAACATCTTGGAGAGCTACCGTAACTAGCTCGGGGGATAAGAGGGTGGTGAAGGAGGAAGGGAGAGTGAACAGGTAGGAGAAAATATCTTCCCCTGTCCCCTCCAGAGATTGACTCCCTGATGAAAAAAGGCAATAGGTGTAATTGCTAATAGTTTCTGAGATATGGTTTCCGAAGTATAGAGTCGACGACAGTGCTGAGTACAAATACCAGGTTAGAGTCATGACCAGATATCTCATCATTTCATAAGCCATCGTTACACCACACAGTACCATAACAATCTTGAACCAGGGCCCGGAAAGGATAAACAGCACGACAGGGAGCACATACAGAAAGTAACTTGCTATAAAACTCAATCTGGGAAACAGGTACAGCAGACTTGAGATGAATGCAATCAACATTGTGACTAGCAACTATTAAGCAGGTCGAATACTTATACCAATTTTAGTTTAACACACTCGGGTCAAATCTGTCGATATCTCAACCCTTCGTGCCCCACGTTGGGCGCCAAATTGGCTGTTGTGGTTTAGCCCGGCTGGCAGCCAAACACCACACAGCCGTTCGCTCACCCTCCCCCCTCCCTCTCCGGGATGGGGGAGAGAAACGGGAAAGTGAAGCCTGTGAGTTGAGATAAGGACAGTTTATTAAGACAGGGAAAATAATAACAATAACAATAATAATAATAATAATAATAATAATAATAGTAATAATGTGTACAAAGTGATGCACAATGCAATTGCTCACCACCCGTTGACCGATGCCCAGCCTATCCCCGAGCAGCCGGCCCCCCCACCCCGGCTAGCCACCCCTATATATTGTTCAGCATGACGTCAGATGGTATGGAATACCCCTTTGGCCAGTTTGGGTCAGCTGTCCTGGGTCTGTCCCCTCCCAGCTCCTGCTGCACCCCCAGCCTGCTCGCTAGCAGGACAGAGCGAGAAGCTGAAAAGTCCTTGGCTTGGTGTAAGCATTGCTCTACAACAATTAAAACATCGGCATGTTATCAGCGCTCTTCTCATCCTAATCCAAAACATAGCACCCTGCCAGCTACTAGGAGGAAAATTAACTCTGTCCTACCTGAAACCAGGACAATCAACAAAAGCATTTTTCAATGCTGTAGGTGTGCTGATTGTGCTTTTGCAGGATAGATTCATTTGCTTTGAAATTACACTGGTCTCTGTTACCAGGAGAGGGGGTGGGAAGAAGGAGAGGGAAATAAAATCAATGCCTTAGCTATGTCTTAGCCAGATTTTCTTTTATTAGATGCCGACAGTATTTTCTCAACAGATGCGGAATAACCGCTAAACAGCCTGCTAAAACCTGCTGGAGCAGGGGGGTAATAAACAGGCTGTACTAGCCTCCTGAGAGCAGGCTTGAGAATGATCTATCAGGTGTCTTGTGTCCCGCAGTCCTTCAGATAATGCTGTTGTAGCTGCCTGGGGTAGGAAGCAGTGGGGAAAGTTAAAGGTGCAGAAGAACAAAGTCTCCAAGAAGTAGTTCTAGATAGAGTTAACCTAGGCAATTTAAGATGTTCTTTTTCCCTCTGAAGAATCCTAGTATAATCCTAGGTGTATTAGTTTAACCCACCCTAAACTGCTGTCTGAGAGTGCCTGTCTTCTCAAACCGAATGATGACAAAGCTAAACGTGCCTAGTGGTTACAGCTTATGCAAACTTTGTGAATATGCCCGGAAATACTCTACTTAAGTGATAAACTGACCTTTGGAATGATGTTTCAGCACTGTATTGTGACAGCCCTATCCCTGTCATGATCTGGAACTGTGCATCTCTTTGCAACCCTTAGGTGCATGTTATCACGAAGCTTGTCTTTCTTTCTGTCTTCTGTAGAAAAAGCGCAGTGAGATTCCCTGCTACTGGGAGAACCAGCCAGTAGGCTGCCAGAAAGCCAACTGTGCTTTTCATCACACAAAGGGACGTTACATCAATGGAGTCTTGTTACCACCAAGCAAGAGTGAGTTTAGGTCCTTTTTCTTTAAGTATTGAAGTAAGTATTTAAGTATTGATATCTTTCAGCATCTGGTAGGAGCTGGTAGCAGGAGAAAAAAAAAAAAATCTGTCAGTATGCAAATATGGGTATAACTGAAAAACAGGAGCTCCGGGGCTCCCGGGGGCCCGCCGGGGTCAAAACGGTGGGTCCTCTGGAGCGCCCAGGGGGCCGCAGGGGTTCACCGGGGTGGGTCCTCCGGGCCGCCCGGGGAATGCCGGTGGTAACCAGCGTGGGTCCTCTGGGGCACCCTTGGGCCCGCCGGGGGTCACCTGGCTGGGTCCTCTGGGGCGCCTGGGGGCCCACTGGGGGTTACCGGGGGGGGTCCTCCGAGGCGCCCGGGGGCCCCCCAGGGGTCACCTGGAGGGGTCCTCAGGGGCACACGGGGGCCCGCCGGGGGTCACCGGGGTGGGTCCTCCGAGGCGCCCAGAGGCCCGCTGGCGGTCACTGGTGGGGGTCCTCCGGGGCGCCCGGGGGACCACCGCAGGTCACCCGGGGGAGTCCTCCTGGGTGCCCGGGAGCCTGCCGGGGGTTACCACGGTGGGTCCTCCGCGGTGCCCGGGGGCCCACCGGGGGTCACCGCCTGTGGCTCCTCTGGTGCGCACGATGGCCCGCCTGGGGTCACCGGGGTGGGTCCTCCGGGGCGACCTGGGGCCCTCCGCGGGTCACTGGGGGGGGTCCTCCGGGGCGCCCGTGGTACCGCCGGGGGACACCGGGGGGGGTCCTCCGGGGTGCCCGGGTGTCCACTGGGGGTCACCGGGGTCGTCCTCCAGGGCGCCTTTGCACCTGCAGGGGGTCACCGCGGTGGGTCCTCCAGGGCGACCCGGGGCCCTCCACGGGTCACCGGGGGGGGTCCTCCATGGCGCCCGGACGTCCGCCGGGGGCCACCAGGATGGGTTCTGCGGGGAGCCGTGCGCCCGCCGGGGGTCACCGGGGTGGGTCCTCCAGGGAACCCGAGGGCCCGCTGGGGGTCACCGGGGTGGGTCCTCCGGGGCGACCCGGGGCACTCTGTGGGTCACCAGGGGGGGTCCTTCGGGGCGCCCGGGGTACTGCCAGGGGACAGCGGGGGGGGTCCTCTGGGGCCCCCGGGGTTCTGCCAGGGGTCATCGGGGTGGGTCCTCCGGGGCGCCTGAGGGCCCACCGGGGGTCACCCGGGTGGGTCCTCCAGGGCGCCTGTGGGCCCGATTGGAGTCACCAGGGTGGATCGTCCGGGGCGCTCTGGGACCCGCCGGGGGTCACCGGGGTGGCTTCTCCAGGGCGCCCGTGGGCGTGCTTGGAGTCACCGGGGTGGGTCCTCCGGGGCGCCCGGGGGTCCAGAGGGTTTCACCGGGGTGGGTCCTCCGGGGTGCCCGGGGGCCCACTAAGGGTCACCGGGGTGGGTCCTCCAGGGCGACCGGGGGCCCGCCGGGGGTCACCGGGGTGAGACCTCCGAGGCGCCCGGGGGCCCGCAGGGGGTCACCGGGGTGGGTCCTCCAGGGCGTCCGGGTGCCCGCTGGGGGATCACTGGGGTGGGTCCTTCGGGGCGCACAGGGTCTGCCGGGTGTCACCGCGGTGGGTCCTCCGGGGTGCCTGGGGAACTGCCGGGGGTCACCGGGGTGGGTCCTCTGGCACGCCCGGGGGTCCGCCGGTGGTCACCAGGGTGTGTCCTCCGTGGCGCCCAGGGGCTCGCCGGGGGTCGTCAGGGTGGGTTTTCCGGGTAGCCTGGGGGCCCGCCAGGGGTCACCGGGGTGGTTCCTCCGGGGTGACCGGGGGCCCGCCGGGGGTCACCGGGGTGGGTCCTCCGGGGCGCCTGGGGGCCCGCCGGGGGTCACCGGGGTGGTTCCTCCGGGGTGACCGGGGGCCCGCCGGGGGTCACCGGGGTGGGTCCTCCGGGGCGCCTGGGGGCCCGCCGGGGGTCACCGGGGTGGGTCCTCCGGGGCGACCGGGGGCCCGCCAGGGGTCACTGGGGTGGGTCCGCCGGGGCTCCCGGGGGCCCGCGGGGGGTCACCGGGGTGGATCGTCCGGGGCACCCCTGGGCCCGCTGTGGGTCACTGGGGTGGGTCCTACGGGGCGCCCGTGCACGTGCCGGGGGACACCGGGGAGGGTCCTCCGGGGCACCCGGGGGCCTGTCGGGGGTCACTGGGGTGAGACCTCCTGAGGCGCCCGGGGGCCCGCCGGGGGTCACCGGGGTGGGTCCTCCAGGGCAACCGGGGGCCAGCCGGGGGTCACCAGGGTGTGTCCTCCGGGGCGCCCGGGGGCCCGCCGGGGGTCGTCAGCGTGGTTTTTCTGGGGAGCCTGGGGGCCCGCTGGGGGTCACCGGGGTGGGTCCTCCGGGGCTCCCGGGGGTCCGGAGGGTTTCACCGGGGTGGGTCCTCCAGGGCGCCCCTGGGCCCGCTGTGGGTCACTGGGGTGGGTCCTACGGGGCGCCCGTGCACGTGCCGGGGGACAACGGGGAGGGTCCTCCGGGGCACCCGGGGGCCCGTCGGGGGTCACTGGGGTGAGACCTCCGAGGCGCCCGGGGGCCCGCCGGGGGTCACCGGGATGAGTCCTCTGGGGCGACCCGGGGACAGCCGGGTATCACCTGGGTGGGTCCTCCGGGGCGCCCAGGAGCCCGCTGGGGGTCACCGGGGTGGGTCCTCCAGGGCGCCTGGGGGTATGCCAGGGGTCACAGGGGTGGGTCCTCTGGGGCACCCATGCGGCCGCTGGGGGGTCACCGGGGTGGGTCCTCCGGTGCGCCTGGGGGTATAGTCGGGCGTCACTGGGGTGGGTCCGCCGGGGCGCCCGGGGACCCGCCGGGGGTCACCGGGTTGGGTCCTCCGGGGCGACCGGGAGTCCACAGGGGGTCACAGGGGTGGGTCCTCCGGGGCGACAAGGGGCCCGCCAGGGGTCACCGGGGTGGGTCCTCCGGGGAGACAGCGGCCCGCTGTGGGTCATCTGGGTGGGTCCTCCAGGGCGACCAAGGTCCGCCGGGTGTCACCTGGGGTGTTTCCTCCGGGGCGCCCCAGGGTCCGCTGGGAGTCACCCGGGTGGGTCCTCCGGGGCGCCCGAGGGCCCGTCAGGGCTCACCGGGGTGGGTACTCCGGGGCACCCGGGGGCTCGTCGGGGGTCACCGGGGTGGGTCCTCCGTGGCACCCGAGGGCCCGCTGGGGGTCGCCAGGGTGGGTCCTTCAGGCGCACTGAGGCCTGCCGGGGGTCACCGGGGTAGGTCCTCCGGGGCGCCCGGGGGTCACCGGTGTGGGTCCTCCGGGGCGCCCGGGGGCCCGTCGGGTGTCACCGGGGTGGGTCCTCCGGGGCGACAGGCTCCCGCTGGGGGTCACCGGGGTGGGTACTCCGGGGTGCCCGTTCTCCCGCTGGGGGTCACCAGGGTGGGTAGTCCAGGGTGCCCGGGGGTATGCCGGGCGTCACCAGGGTGGGTCCTCCGGGGCGCCCGGGGACCCTCCGGGGGTCACCGGGGTGGGTCCTCTGTGGCACCCGGGGGCCCGCTGGGGGTCGCCAGGATGGGTCCTTTGGGGCGACTGGGGGCCCTCAGAGGGTCACCGGGATGGGTTCTCCGGGGCGTCTGGGAGTCCGCCGTGGGTCACCGGGGTGGGTCCTCCAGGACGACTGGGGGCCCTCAGAGTGTCAGCGGGATGGGTCCTCCGGGGCGCCCATGCACCTGCCGGGGTTCACCTGGTTGGGTCCTGCAGTGCGACCGGGGGCCCGCTGGGGGTCACCAAGGTGGGTCCTCTGGGGCGCTCAGAGGCCCGCTGAGGGTCACCGGGATGGGTCCTCCGGGGCGACCCGGGGCCTGCCAGGGGTCATTTTGGTGGGTCCTCCGGGGGGCCCAGGGGCCCGCCGCGGGTCACCAGGGTGGGTCCTACGGGGTGCCCAGGGGCCTGCCGGGGGTCACCAGGGTGGGTCCTCCGGGGCGCCCTGGGGGCTTGTCGGGTGTCACCGGGGTGCGTCCTCCGGGGCGACCTGCGGTTCGCCAGGGGTCACCAGGGTGTTTCCTCCGGGGCACGCGGGGTTCCGCCGGATGTCACCGGAGTGGGTCCTCCGGGGCGCCCGTGGGCCCGCTTCGGGTCACCGGGGTGGGTTGTCCGGCGCGCCCGGGGGTCCACCGGGGGTCACCACGGTGGGTCCTCCGGGGCGCCCGGGGACCTGCCGGGGGTCACCGGGGTGGGTCCTCTGTGGCACCCGGGGTCCCTCTGGGGGGACAGGTTGGGTCCTCCGGGGCGACTGGTGGCCCTCAGAGTGTCAGCGGGATGGGTCCTCCGGGGCGCCCGTGCACCTGCCGGGGTTCAACTGGTTGGGTTCTGCAGGGCGACCGGTGGCCCTTGGGGGTCACCAGGGTGGGTCCTCTTGGGCGCTCAGAGGCCCGCCGAGGGTCACCGGGATGGGTCCTCCGGGGCGCCAAGGGGCCCGCTGGGGTCACCGGGGTGAGTCCTCTGGGGTGCCCGGGGGCCCCCTGGGGGTCACCGGGGTGGGACCTCCGAGTCGTCCGGGGCCTCGTTGGGGGTCACCGGGGTGGGTCCTCCGGGGTGCCCGGGGGCCTGCTTGGTGTCACCGGGGTGGGTCCTCCGGGGTGCCCGCGGGCCCGTCGGGGGTCACAGGGGTGGGTGCTCTGAGGCGCAAGGGGGTCCGTTGGTGGTCACCGGGGTTGTTCCTCCGGGGCTCCTGTGCACCTGCCGGGGGTTAACGGGGTGGGTCCTCCGTGGCAACTGGGGGCCCTCAGGGGGACACCGGGGTGGGTCCTCCGGGGCACCGGCGCACATGCAAGGTGGTCAACTGGGTGGTCCTCCGGGGCGACCGGGGGTCCGCCACATGTCACCAGGTTGGGTCCTCTGTGATGATAGGGGGCCCGCCTGGGGTCACCGGGGTGGGTCCTCTGGGGCGACAGAGGCCCGCTAAGGGTCACCGGGGTGGGTCCTCCGGTGCCCCCTGGGGTCCGACGGGTGTCACCGGGGTGGATACTCCGGAGCTCCATGGAGCTTTTCGGGCGTCACCGGGGTGGATCCTCCGAGGCGCCCAGGGGCCCGCGGTGTTTCAATGGTTTGGGTCCTCTGGGCCGCCCAGGGGCCCGCCGGTGGTCACCGGGGTGGGTCCTCCGGGGCGACCAGGGGCCCTCCGGGGGTCACCGGGGTTGGTACTCCGAGGCCCCCGGGGTTTCAAGGGGTGTCACCGCGGTGGGTCCTCCGGGGCGCCCGTGCGCCCGCTGGGGGTCACCAGGGTGGGTCCTCCGGGGCACCGGAGGGGTATGCCGGGCATCACTGGAGTGGGTCCTCCGGGGCGCCCGGGGACCCGCCGGGTATCACCGGGGTGGGTCCTCCAGGGCAACAGGGGCGCGTTTGCGGTCACCGGGGTGGTTCCTCCGGGGCCTCCGGTGGTCCGCCAGGTGTCACCGTGGCAGGTCCACCGTGGCGCCCGTGCACCTGCCGGGGGTCACCGGTGTGGGTCCTCCGGGGCGCCTGGGGGTCCGCCGGGGGTCACCACGGTGGGTCCTCCGGGGCGCCCGGGGACCCGCCGGGGGTCACTTGGGTGGGTCCTACGGGGCGCCCGGGGGCCCGCTGAGGGTCACCGGGGTGGGTCCTACGGGGCGCCTGGGGGCCCGCCGGGGTCACCGGGGTTAATCCTCCTGGGCGCCGGGGGTCAGCCAGGGATCACCGGGGTGGGTCCTCTGGGGCACCCGGGGGCTTGTCGGGTGTCACCGGGGTGCGTCCTCCAGGGTGACCTGCGGTTCGCCAGGCGTCACCTGGGTGTTTCCTCCGGGGCACCTGGAGTTCCGCCGGATGTCACCGGAGTGGGTCCTCCGGGGCGCCTGTGGGCCCGCTTCGGGTCACCGGGGTGGGTCGTCCGGCGTGCCCGGGGGTCCGCAGGGGGTAACTGGGCTGGGTCCTCCGGGGCGCCCGGGGACCCGCCGGGGGTCACCGGGGTGGGTCCTCTGTGGCACCCGGGGGCCCGCTGGGGGGACCGGGGTGGGTCCTCCGGGGCGACTGGGGGCCCTCAGAGTGTCAGCAGGATGGGTCTTCCGGGGCGCCCGTGCACCTGCCGGGGTTCAACTGGTTGGGTTCTGCGGGGCGACCAGGGGCCCTTGGGGGTCACTAGGGTGGGTTCTCTTGTGCGCTCAGAGGCCCGCCGAGGGTCACTGGGATGGGTCTTCCGGGGCGCCCGGCGCCCATCCGGTGGTCACCGGGGTGGGTCCTCTGTGGCACCCGGGGGCCCGCTGGGGTTTGCCAGGGTGGGTCCTTTGGGGCGAATGGGGGCCCTCAGAGGGTCACCGGGATGGGTTCTCCGGGGCGTCCGGGAGTCCGCCGCGGGTCACCGGGATGAGTCCTCTGGGGCGACCCGGGGACAGCCGGGTATCACCTGGGTGGGTCCTCCGGGGCGCCCAGGAGCCCGCTGGGGGTCACCGGGGTGGGTCCTCCGGGGCGCCTGGGGGTCCACCGGGGGTCACCACGGTGGGTCCTCCGGGGCGCCCGGGGACCCGCCGGGGGTCACCGGGGTGGGTCCTACGGGGCGCCCGGGGGCCCGCCGGGGTCACCGGGGTTAATTCTCCGGGTCGCCCGGGGGTCAGCCAGGGATCACCGGGGTGGGTCCTCCGGGGCGCCCGGGGGCTTGTCGGGTGTCACCGGGGTGCGTCCTCCGGGGCGACCTGTGGTTCGCCAGGGGTCACCAGGGTGTTTCCTCCGGGGCACGCGGGGTTCCGCCGGATGTCACCGGAGTGGGTCCTCCGGGGCGCCCGTGGGCCCGCTTCGGGTCACCGGGGTGGGTTGTCCGGCGCGCCCGGGGGTCCACCGGGGGTCACCACGGTGGGTCCTCCGGGGCGCCCGGGGACCCGCCGGGGGTCACCGGGGTGGGTCCTCTGTGGCACCCGGGGTCCCGCTGGGGGGACCGGGGTGGGTCCTCCGGGGCGACTGGTGGCCCTCAGAGTGTCAGCGGGATGGGTCCTCCGGGGCGCCCGTGCACCTGCCGGGGTTCAACTGGTTGGGTTTTGCAGGGCGACCGGTGGCCCTTGGGGGTCACCAGGGTGGGTCCTCCAGGGCGCTCAGAGGCCTGCCGAGGGTCACCGGGATGGGTCCTCCGGGGCGCCAAGGGGCCCGCTGGGGTCACCGGGGTGAGTCCTCTGGGGTGCCCGGGGGCCCCCCGGGGGTCACCGGGGTGGGACCTCCGAGTCGTCCGGGGCCTCGTTGGGGGTCACCGGGGTGGGTCCTCCAGGGTGACCTGGAGCCCGCCAGGGGTCACCGGGGTGGGTCCTCCGGGGCGACAGGGACCCGTTGGGGGTGACCGGGGTGGGACCTCCGGGGCCGCCGGGTGTTGGCCAGGTCTCACGGGGGTGGGTCCTAAGGGGCGCTTGGGGGTCCGCTGTGGGTCACCGGGGTGCGACCTCCAGGGTGCCCGTGGGCCCGCCGGGGGTAACCGGGGTGGGTCCTCCGGGGCACCCGAGGGACCGCTGGGGGTCACCGGGGTGGGTCCTCCGGGGCGCCCAGGGGCCCGCCGGGCGTCACTGGGGTGGGTCCTCCAGGGAGCCCGTGCACCCGCGGGCGGTCAGCGGGGTGGGTCCACCAGGGCGCCCGGGTGCCTGTCGGGGGTGACCGGGATGGGTCTTCCAGGGCGACCGGGGGCCCGCCAGGGGTCACGGGGGTGGGTCCTCCGGGGCGCCTGGGGGCCCTTCGGGAGTGACCAGGGTGTGACCTCCGAGGCGTCCGGGGGTCCGCCGGGGGTCACCGGGGTGGGTCCTCCGGGGCGCCGGTGCTCCTGCCGATGGTCACCATGGTGGGTCCTCCGGGGTGCCCGGGGGCCCGTCGGGGGTCACCGGGGTGAGACCTCCGAGGCGCCCGGGGGCCTGCCGGTGGTTACCGGGCTGGGTCCTCCAGGGCGACCGGGGGCCCACCAGGGGTAACCGGGGTGGGTCCACCGGAGCGCCCGGGGGCCCATCGGGGATCACCAGGGAGGGTCCTCCAGGGAGCACGGTGGTCCGCCGGGGAGTCACCGAGGTGGGTTTTCCATGGCGCCCGGACGTCCAGCAGGGGCCACCAGGATGGGTCCTCCAGGGCGCCCAGGGACCCATCGGGGGTCACCGGGGTGGGTCGTCCGGGGCCGCCGGGGTCCACCGGGGGTCACCGGGGTGGGTCGTCCGGGGAGCCCAGCGGCCTGCCGGTGGTCACCGGATGGGTCCTCCGGGGTGCCCGTGGGCCTGCTGCTGGGGGTCACTGGGGTGGGTGTTCCAGGGCGCCCAGGGGCCCGCCGGGGGTCACCGGGGTAGGTCCTCCGGGTCGTCCGGGACGCCCTGGGGCCACCGGGGGTCACCGGGGTGGGTCTCCGGGGCGCCTAAGGGCCCTGCCGGGTGGTCACCGGTGGGTCCTCTGGGGTGCCCGGGGTCCGCCGGGGGTCACCGGGGTGGGGTCCTCCACGCCTGAGGGCCCGCCGGGGGTCCCCGAGGTGGGTCCTACGGGGAGCCGGGGGGCCCGCTTGGAGTCACCGGGGTGGGTCCTCCGGCGTGCCCGGGGGCCCGCTGTGGGTCAGTCGGGTGGGTCCTCCGGGGCGCCCATGCACCTGCCGAGGGCCACCGGGTGGGTCCTCTGGGGCGCCTGGGGGCCCGTCGGGGGTGACCCGGGTGCGACCTCCGAGGCACCCGGGGGTCCGCCGGGGGTCACCGAGGTGGGTCCTATGGGGAGCCCGGGGGCCCGCTTGGAGTCACCGGGGTGGGTCCTCCGGGGCGCCCGGGGGTCCGCCGGGGGTCACAGGGGTGGGTCCTCCTGGGCGCCTGGGGGTCCGCTGGATGTCACCGGGGTGGGTCCTCTGGGCTGCCCGAAGGCCTGCCGGGGGTCACCGGGGTTGGTCCTCATGGGCGCCCGGGGCTCCGCAGCGTGTCACCAGGGTGGGTCCTCCGGGGCTCCCGGAGGCCCGCTGTGGGTCACTGGCGTGGGCCCTATGAGGCACCCGTGCACCTGCCGGGGGTCACCGGGGAGGGTCTTCCGGGGCGCCGGGGGGCCCGTCGGGGGTCACTGGGGTGAGACCTCCGAGGCGCCCGGGGGCCCGCCGGGGGTCACCGGGGTGGGTCCTCCAGGGCGACCGGGGGCCCGCTGGGGGTCACCCGGGTGGGTCCTCCAGGGCACACGGTGGTCCGCCGGGGGTCACCGGGGTGGGTCCTCCATGACGCCCGGATGTCCGCCGGGGGACACCAGGACGGGTCCTCCGGGGAGCCCGTGCACCCGCCGGGGGTCACCGGGTTGGGTCCTCCAGGCCCCCGCGGGCCAGCCGGGGGTCACTGGGGTGGGTCCTCCGGGGCGACCTGGGGCCCTCCGCGGGTCACTGGGTGGAGTCCTCCGGGACGCCCGTGGTACCGCCGGGGGACACTGGGGGGGGTCCTCCGGGGCGCCTGGGGGCCTGCCGGGGGTCACCGGGGTGAGACCTCTGAGGCTCCTGGGGGCCTGCCGGGGGTCACCGGGGTGGGTCCTCCAGGGCGACCGGGGGCCCGCCGGGGGTCACCAGGGTGCGTCGTCCAGGCCACCCTGGCGCCCGCCGGGGTCACCGGGGTGACTCCTCCATGGTGCCCGTGGGCCCGCTTGGAGTCACCGGGGTGGGTCCTCCGGGGCGCCCGGTGGCCCGCCGGGGGTGACCGGGGTGGATCCTCCGCGGCGCCTAGGGTTCCGCCGGAGGTCACCAGGATGGGTCCCCTGGGGCGCCTGTGCAACTGCCTGGGTTCACCGGGATGGGTCCTCCGGGGAGCCCGTGGGCCCGCTGTTTGTAACAGGTGTGGGTCCTCTGGGTTGCCCGTGCACCTGCTGGGGTCACCGGGGTGGGTCCTCCGGGGAGCCCGTGGGCCCGCTGTGGGTCACTGGTGTGGTTCCTCTGGGCCGACCTTGCACCTGCCGGGGATCTCCGGGATGGGTCCTCCGGGGAGCCCGTGGGCCCGCTGTTTGTCACTGGGATGGGTCCTCCGGGGCGACCGTGCACCTGCCGGGGGTCACTAGGGTGGGTCCTCCGTGGCGCCGGTGCACCTGCCGGGTGTCACCGGGGTGGGTCCTCCGGGGCCCACGGGGGTTCGCCGGGGTTCACCGGGGTGGGTGCACCTGAGCGCCCGGTTTCCTGCCGGGGGTCACTAGGATGGCTCCTCCGGGGTGACCGGGAACCAGTCGGTGGTCACCGGGGTGTGTCCACCGGGGAGCCCGGGAACCCGTCGGGGGTCACCGGGATGGGTCCTCCGGGGCGCCCGGAACCCCGTCGGTTGTCACCATGGTGGATCCTTCAGGGCGTCTAGGGCTCCGCCGGTTGTCACCGTGGTGGGTCCTTCACGGCGCCTAGGGCTCCGCCGGGTGTCACCGTGATGGGTCCTCCGGGGAGCACGGGAACCCGTCGGGGGTCAACGGGGTGTGTCCTCCGGGGCGCCCGGGAACCCGTCGGGGGTCACCGTCGTGGGTCCTCCGGGGTGCCCGTGCAGCTGCCAGGGATCTCCGGGATGGGTCCACCGGGGTGCCCGGGAACCCGTCGGTGGTCAGCGGTTTGCGTCCTCCGGGGAGCCCGTGGTCCTGCTGTGGTTCTCCGGGGTGGGTCCTTTGGGGCGCCCGGGAACCCGTCGGAGATCACTGGGGTCAGTCCTCCGGGGCGCCCGGAGGAACGTCGGGGATCACCATGTTGGGTCACACGGGGGTTCGCCTGTGGTATCTGGGGTTGAGTGTCCGGGGCGTCCGGGGTCTCATCGGCGGTCACCAGCGTGGGTCCTCAGATGCAACTGGGAGCACGCCGTGTGTTACCGGGGTAGGTCCTCCGGGGCGCAAGGGGCTTCGCCGGGGTGAGTGCACCTTGGCACCCGGGTACTCGCCGGGGTTCACCGGGATGGGTCCTCCGGGGCGCCGAGGGGCACAGTCGGGGTCACTAGGGTGGGTATTCCGTGGCGCCGTTGCACCTGCCGGGGGTCACTAGGGTGGGTCCCCCGTGGAGCCCGGGAACCCGTCGGGGGTCACGGGGGTAGGTCCTCCGGGATGCTCGGGGGTTCCCCGTGGGTCACGGGGATGGCTCCTCCGGGGAGCCCGGAGGACCGTCGGGGATCACCGGGGTCGGTCCTCCGGGGCGCCTAGGGTTCCGCCGGTGGTCACCGGGGTGGGTCCTCCGTGGAGCCCGGGAACCCGTCGGGGGTCACTGGGATGGGTCCTCCGGGGCGCCTAGGGTTCTGCCAGGGGTCACTGGGGTGGGTCCTCCGGGGCAGCCGGGTACCCGTTGGGGGGGGGGGGTCACCGGTGTGCGTCCTCCGAGGAGCCCGTTTTCCCACTTGGAGTCACCGGTGTGGGTCCTCTGGGGCACCCGGGTACCCGTCAGGGGTCACCGGGGTGTGTCCTCCGGGGAGGCCGGGAACCTGTTGGGAGTCACCGGGGTGGGTCTTCCAGGGAGCCCGTACACCTGCCGGGTGTCACCATGATGGGTCCTCCGGGGTGACCGGGAACCCGTCGGGGGTCAACGGTGTGCATCCTCCGGGGAGCCCGTGGGCCCGCTGTGGGTCACCGGTGTGCGTCCTCTGGGGCGCCCGGGGGCTCGTTGTGAATCACTAGAGTGGGTCCTCCGTGGCGCCGGTGCACCTGCCGGGGGTCACCGGGATGGGTCCTCTGGGGCGCCCGGGAACCCGTCGGGGGTCGCCGTGGTTGGTCCTCCGGGGTGACCGGGAACCCGTCGGGGGTCACCGGGGTGTGTCCTCCGGGGAGCCTGGGAACCCGTTGGGGGTCACCGGCGTGGGTCTTCCGCGGAGCCCGTACACCTGCCTGGGTTCACCGGGATGGGTCCTCCGGGGAGCCCGTGGGCCCGCTGTGGGTCACCGGTGTGGTTCCTCTGGGCCGACCTTGCACCTGCCGGGGATCTCCGGGATGGGTCCTCCGGGGAGCCCATGGGCCCGCTGTTTGTCACCGGTGTGGGTCCTCCGGGGCGACCATGCACCTGCCGGGGGTCACCGGGGTGGGTCCTCTGGGGAGCCCGGGGGCTCGCTGTGAATCACTAGATTAGGTCCTCCGTGGCTCCGGTGCACCTGCCGGGGATCTCCGGGATGGGTCCTCCTGGGAGCCCGGGAACCCGTCGGTGGTCACCGGTGTGCATCCTCCTTGGAGCCTGTGGGCCCGCTGTGGTTCACCGGTGTCGATCCTCTTTGGCGCCGGTGCACCTGCCGGGGATCTCCGGGATGGGTCCTCCGGGGCGCCCGGGAACCCGTCGGGGGTCACCGTGGTTGGTTCTCCGGGGTGACCGGGAACACATCGGTGGTCACCGGGGTGTGTCCTCCGGGGAGCCCGGGAACCCGTTGGGGGTCACTGGGGTGGGTCCTCCAGGGGGCCCGGGGGTCCGCAGGGTGTCACCGCGATGGGTCCCCTGGGGCGAACGTGC
Source organism: Cygnus atratus (assembly GCF_013377495.2). Taxonomy (NCBI): domain Eukaryota; kingdom Metazoa; phylum Chordata; class Aves; order Anseriformes; family Anatidae; genus Cygnus; species Cygnus atratus. Next base: position 43,147 of record NC_066392.1, on the reverse strand, counting down.
ACCTGGCCGGGATGACCGGAATGGGTCCTCTGGGGCGCCCGTGCAACTGCCGGGGGTCACCGGGGTGGGTCCTCTGGGGAGACCGGGGGCCGATTTGTGTAATCGGAGTGGTTCTTCCGGAGCGCACGTTCGACTGCCGGGGTTCACCGGGGTCGGTCCTACGCGGTGCTTAGGGTTCCGCCTGAGGTCACCGGGGTGGGTCTTCTGGGGCGCCCGTGGGCCCGCTGTGGGTCACTGGTGTGGGTCATCAGGGCGCCCGTGCACTTGCGGGTGTCACCGTGATATGTCCTCCTGGGCGCCCAGGAACCCGTCGGTGGTCACTGGTTTGCGTCCTCCGGGGAGCCCGTGGGCCCGCTGTGGGTCACCTGGTGTGGGTCCTCTGGGGCGCCCGTGCACCTACCGGGGGTCACCGGGATGGGTCCTCCGGGGCATCTGATATAGTGTCACAGCAGGTTTTCCTCCGGGGCACCTGGGTGTCTCAAAGGAGGTCACCAGGCAGTTTTCCATCGGAGCACCCCTTTACGCCAGAGGTCACCAGAGCCTGGGCACTGAGGCATCCGGGAGTGCCCTACACTGTCACCGGGGGTGGTCGCCTGGGGCACTTGGGAGGGTGTTCCACAGTCTGTCACCAGGAGCTCTACACTGGGACACATGTAGTTCTCAAATACTGTCACCGGGGGTTGTCCTCCGGGGCAAATATGGGATACAAATACTCTCACCGCCGGTTCTCCTCCTCCTCCTCTGGGGGCCTGCGCTTTTGGGCCTGTCTGTAGCATTTGGCACCTGCATTAATACTTTTTTTGGCATATGTTTAGGCTTTTGGGGCCTGCGTCTGGGGCGGGGGGTTGGGACCTGGTTGTACACCACTGGGGCCTGCCTCTGGGGAGGGTGGGGAGTTGCTTGTATGTCTCTGGGGCCTGTGTCTCCGGGGGGGTTGGGAGCTGCTCATACACTCTAGGGGCCTCCGTCTGGCGGGCTTCGGGGTCTCCCTTTGAGGGGGGGTTGGAGCTGGTCGTACACCTTTGGGGCTTGCGTCTGGGGTCCCGGGTCTGGGGCCTGCGTCTGGGTGGGGGTGGGGTCCAGTTCTTGGGGGGGGGTTGGGAGCTGCTTGTGGACAGTTGGAGTCTGCATCCGGGTGTGGTTGGGGCCTGCTTGTAGGCTTCTGCAGCCTGTATCTGCGGTTTGGGGGCTTTTCTGTAGCATTTGGGGCCTGCATTTTGGCTTTGAGATGTGTTTTGAGCTTTTGGGGCCTAGCTGTAGTGCTTGGGGCCTGTGTCTGGGGTTTTCTGCAGCGTTTTGGTCGCGTGTTTGTGATTTGGGGCCTGTATCCAGGGTTTTGCCTTTTCTGTAGTTTTCAGCTTTGTGCTTGTTTCTTTGTTGGCTGTCTGGGGTTAGGGGCAGTTTGGGGTTTGGATCATTAGTCAGTGTCATTAGCGATGGGGGGTTGATATGAAGGGTTAGGGTTGTGGTTAGAGTTGTTAAGGGTAAAGGGAATAAGGATTTTCGGGTAAGGGGATCAAGGTTGTGGGAATAAAAATGTTTTTGCACAGAGTTACATCATTTAGAGGGAAGGAAGGCGGTATTGAGATATGCTTGCAGCGATAAGAAAGCTTAACAGACAACCTTGTAAAATGCAGAAAACCACAATCCTTAGAGCAATTGGGTGGAAATCACAGTGTAAGTAAATCACAGTGTAATCACTCCGGGCGCCCAGGAGGACCCACCCCGGTGATTCCTGGCGGACCTTCGGTCGGCCCGGAGGACCCACCCCGGTGACCCCCGGCGGGCCCCTGTGCGCCCAAGAGGACACAGCCCAGTGACCCCCGACGGGCCCACGGGCGCCCCGGAGGACCCACCCCGGAGACCCCCGGCAGGCCCCCGGGCGCCCCGGAGGACCCACCCCGGTGACCCCCGCGGACTCCCGGTCACGCCAGAGGACCCACCCCGGTGACCCTCAGCAGACCCCTGGTCACCCCGGAGGACCCACCCCGGTGACACCCGGCGGGCCCCCGGGCGCCCCGGAGGACCCACCCTGGTGATCCCTGGCGGACCCCCGGGCGCCCCAGAGGACCCACCCCAGTGACCCATAGCAGACCCCCGGACGCCCTGGAGGACTCACCCTGGTGAACCCCAGTGGACACCCGGGCTCCCCGGAGGACCCACCCCGGTGACCCCCCGGAGGACCCCCTGGCGCCCTGTAGGAACCATCCCGGTGACCGCCGGCGGGCCCCCCGCGCACTCAGGAGGACCCACCCCGGGGACCCCCGGCGGCTCCCCTGGGCACCGCGGTAGACCCACCCTGGTGACCCCCGGTAGCACCCAGGCGCCCCGGAGGACCCACCCCGGTGACCCCCGGCGGACCCCCAATCCCCCCAGAGGACCCACCCCGGTGACCCCCGGCGGGCTCACGGGCGCCCCGGAGGACCCACCCCGGTGACCCCCGGCGGACACCCGGGCGGCCCGGAGGACCCACCCCAGAGACCCCCTGCGGACCCCCGATCCCCCCGGAGGACACACCCCGGTGACCCCTGGCGGACACCCAGGCACTCCGGAGGACCCACCCCGGGGATCCCCGTCGGGCCCCCGGGCACCCCGGTGGACCCACCCCGGTGACCCCCGGCAGCACCCAGGCGCCCCGGAGGACCCACCCTGGTGACCCCTGGCGGGCCCCTGTGCACCCCAGAGGACACACCCCGGTGACCCCCGGCGGGCCCACGGGCGCCCCGGAGGACCCACCGTGGTGACCCCCGGCGGACCCCCAGGCGCCCCGGAGGACCCACCCCGGTGACCCCCGGCGGGCCACTGGTCGCCCCGGAGGACGCACCCCGGTGACCCCCGGCGGGCCCCCGGGCGCCCTGGAGGACCCACTCTGGTGATCCCTGGCGGACCCCCGGGCGCCCTGGAGGACCCACCCCAGTGACCCATAGCAGGCCCCCCGGACGCCCCGGAGGACCCACCCTGGTGAACCCCAGTGGACACCCGGGCTCCCCGGAGGACCCACCCCGATGACCCCCGGCGGACCCCCGCGCGCCCAGAAGGAACCACCCTGGTGACCCCCGGCGGACACCCGGGCCCTCCGGAGGACCCACCCCGGGGACCCCCGGTGGGCCCACGGGCACCCCGGTAGACCCATCCTGGTGACCCCCAGGTAGCACCCAGGCGCCCCGGAGGACCCACCCCGGAGACCCCATGCGGACCCCCGATCCCCCCGGAGGACCCACCCCGGTGACCCCCAGTCGAGCCTACGGGCACCCCAGAGGAAGCCACCCTGGTGACTCCCGGCGGATGCCCAGGCGCCCCGGAGGACCCACCCCGGTGACCCCCGGCTGGGCCCCCGATTGCCCTGGAGGACCCCCACCGGTGATCCCCGCGGACTACCAGTCGCCCCGGAGGACCCACCCCGGTGACCCCCAGCGGACCCCCCTGCGCCCCAGAGATCCCACCCCGGTGACCCCCGGCAGGCCGCCGGGCATCCCCAGAGGACTCACCCCTGTGACCCATAGCAGGCCCCCCGGTCGCCCCAGGAGGACCCACCCCAGTGAACCCCAGTGGATCCCCGGGCGTCCCGGCGGACCCACCCCGGTGACCCCTGGGGGGCCCCTTTGTGCCCCGGAGGACCTACCCCGGTGACCCCCGGTGTGCCCCCGGTTGCCCCAGAGGACCCACCAGGCTGATCCCCGGCGGGCCCACGGGTGCCCCGGAGGACCCACCCCGGTGACCCCCGGCGGACCCACGGGCGCCCTGGAGGACCCACCTCAGTGATCCCCGCCGGGCCTCCGGGCACCCGGCAGGACCCACCCCGGTGAGCCCCGGCTGGCCCCTGGTCGCTGCGGAGGACCCACCACGGTGACCCCCGTCGGGCCCCCGGGCGCCCCAGAGGACCCACCCCGGTGACCCCCGGCAAGCCCCAGTTGCCCTGGAGGACCCACCCCGGTGACCCCCGGGGGCCCCTGGGCACCCCGGAGGACCCACCCCTGTGACCCCCGGCGGGCCCACGGGCGCCCCGGAGGACCCACCCCAGTGACCCCTGGCGGACCCGTAGGCACCCCGGAGGACCCACCCAGGTGACCCCGGGCGGACCCCCGGTCGCCCAGGAGGACCCACCCCGGTGACCCCCGGCGGGCCCCCGGGAGCCCCGAAGGACCCACCCCGCTTACCCCCGGCAGACCCCCGGGCGCCCCGGAGGACCCACCCCGGTGCCCCCTGGCGGATCCCCGGTCTCCCTGGAGGACCCACCCCGGTGACCCCTGGCGGAGCCCCGGTCGCTCCGGAGGACCTACCCCAGTGACCCCCGGCGGGACCTAGTAGGTGGCGGGAACTAGTCGGTGGCTTGTGGGATGCCTGCCGTTGCAATCGTGAATAAAAATGCTACTTCATTGAGATCCTTGCCTGAGCCTATGTTATTGGTTACAGAGTGTTTCTAACAAGGTGTTAGGGTTCTAAGGTTTTAGGGCTAAGGCACTAGGGTTGGGTTTCAGGGTTAGGGTTTTCAGGGTTTAGGGTTAGGATTTTAAGGTGGTTAGGGCTGGAATTGTAATAGTTAGGGTTTGGGGGTTAGTGTGTTAGGGCTTTAGAGTTTTTTGGGCTTTAGTGTTGATAGGGTTTTTAGGGTTAGGGTCTTAGGGTTTTATTTGTGGTCAGGTATTTAGGGTTAGGGTTTTAAGGTTTTAATTTTTTTTTTTCAGGTTAAGGTCTCCAGGGTTAGGGTTTTGAGGGTCTTAATTTTTTGGGTTAGGGATTTTAGGCATAGGTCTTTAGGGGTTTAGTGTGTTAAATTTTATTGGGTTAGGGCTGTAAGGGTTTCTAGGGTTTTTAGGGTTAGGTTCAGGGGTTAGGATTAGATAGGTGGGGGCCTTAGATAGGGTTAGGGGTGAGCGTTGATAGGGGTTAGGCCTAATATTATGGCGGAAGGCCAAAATAGGTGGGCCCCCCCCCCAAAATTGAGGGGTTGAAGCCCCAAATTAGGGGAAGGAACCTCCAAATTGTGGGGTCCCCCAAAATCGGGTGGAAGAACTCTAATATTAGGGGGAAACCCAAAAAAGGATGGTGGGGGACTCTAAAATTGGGGGGGACCCCCAAAATTGGGGTTAAAGCCCCAGAACTCGGGGGGCGAAGCCCCAAATTAAGGAACCTCCAAAATGTGGTGAGAAGCTCAACATTGAGGGAAAGAACCTTTATATTAGGGTGGCAGGCCAAAAAAGGATGGTGAGGGACCCCAAAATTGTGGGAGGCTTGGAATTGGGGGGAATCCCCAAAATGGAGGGGGAACCCCAAAACTGCGAAGCCCCAAATTAGGGGAAGGAACCCCAAAATTGTGGGGAAGAACCCTGAAATGGAGAGGTTAAAACCCAAAACTGATGGGAAACCCCCAAAACGGGGGAAAACCTCCATAAACACAAAACGGAAGGTGTAATGTAAGAGCAAATAATGGCGTCCTACGGCAAGCAGCGAGGCTCAATTTTCCGGGGAGTGCTGGGAAATGTAGTTCTTGGGCACTGAGTTTCCGGGAGGCCATGTTGTCTTCCCATTGCATGTCGGGAGGTGTAGTTCTCGAGAAGCCGCTTACCGGGCTGCCATGTTGGGAGTCCGGGGAATGCCGGGAGATGTAGTTCTCGGGCACTGGACTTCCGGGAGGCCATGCTCGTTTCCCCGAGCATGCCGGGAGATGTAGTTCTCGGGCACTGGGCTTCCGGGAGGCCATGTTGGTTGCCCAGCGCATGCCGGGAGATGTAGTTCTCGGGCACTGGACTTCCGGGAGGCCATGTTGGGTGCCCAGAGCATTCGGGGAGATGTAGTTCCTGGACATTGAACGTCCGGGAGGCCATATTGGATTAGGGTTAGGGTTAGGGTTAGGGTTAGGGTTAGGGTTAGGGTCATTAGGGTTAGGGTCACTAGTGTTACGGGGTTAGGGTTAGGGTTAGGGCTAGGGTTAGGGCGTTAGGGTTAGGGCGTTAGGGTTAGGGGGTTAGGGTTAGGGGTTTAGGGTTGGGTTAGGGTTGGGTTAGGGTTAGGGTTAGGGTTAGGGTTAGGGTTAGGGTTTAGGGTTAGGGTTAGGGGTTAGGGTTAGGGTTAGGGTTAGGGTTAGGGTTAGGGTTAGGGTTAGGGTTTAGGGTTAGGGTTAGGGTTAGGGTTAGGGTTAGGGTTAGGGTTTAGGGTTAGGGTTAGGGTTTAGGGTTAGGGTTAGGGTTAGGGTTAGTGTTAGGGTTTTTTTTTTTTTTTTTTTTTTGGGTTAGGGTTAGGGTTAAGGTTAGGGTTAGGCTTAGGGTTAGGGTTAGGATTCTCCTCCAAAGATGGTGAAGGGCCTATAGGGGAAGATGTATGAGGCGTGGCTGAGGTCACTTGGCCTGTTCAGCCTGGAGAAGAGGAGGCTGAGGGGAGACCTCATCGCAGTGTACAGCTTCCTCACGAGGGGGAGTGGAGGGGCAGGCACCGATCTATTCTCTTTAGTCACCAGTGATAGGACCCACGGGAATCGTGTCAAGCTGAGGCAGGGGAGGTTTAGGCTGGACATCAGGAAGAGGTTCTTCACTGAGGGGGTGGTCGCCCACTGGAACAGGCTCCCTAGGGAACTAGTTACTGCACCAAGCCTCTTGGAGTTTAAGAAGCGTTTGGACTGTGCACTTGTTGCAGGTCTTAGAGCACTCTCATCCCAAGCCTCTCTCTTTGCAGGACAACCTTTCTGCAGCTCTCCTCTTTGAGCTGCGGCTGGTGCTGGCTGAGAGTGGCACTGGGAGCAGGGGCTGCTGTGGGTGCCAGAGGAATCCTTCCTGCTGTGAAGCAGGCTATAAGCAGGAACACGGGGGAAACTCAAGTTCAGTCCACTTATGAAATCCAAAAACTTTGCAGTGTTGTTGCAGAGAACACATCCAACCACAGTGTAGAGCAAGGCAAATATTCTTATGCTTAGTACAACAATCACACTCTTGTGTTTCCCAATAAGTGGGGACTTCTTAAAGCAGAGAAGCCGCAGTCCCAGTGCATCTGGACAGAATTCTCACCTTCTTTCCAGGTGTCTCAGCAGGATCTCAGCTCCTCCCTCCTAACCAGGGCTGCAGAGGCCTCACTCCAGCTGCCCACAGACAGCCATCCAGCAGCATGGACATGGCCTTAGCATGGAGGTGTCTCCTCCTTGGGACACCTGGATAACACAAGGATGTCACAAGAGAGCTGCATCCTGCTGGAGAGCAGGCTGCAGCCCAGAAGAACACCCAACAGAGTGACATGAATATCCGCAAGCTGTGGTATCCCAATATCCCATCTGCATCCCCTGCAGTGCCTGCAGGAGGCTGGGCCACCCCGCTCTTGTCTGATGAGGGGCAGCTGGATTATGACGCTCCGAGGGGCTTCTGCCAGACTTCCTCACCTCGCAGTGCAATCCAGCAGGACTCCCAAATCCTACAGCATTGCCCACTGCCCTCCCAGAAACAAGACCCAGCAGGAGACCCTTCCAGGACGTGCAGCTGCATGGCCCTGTAGCCAGAGACTTCCCTTGTCAAGGGCTGTGCAGATTTCTCCTGCAGGCAGCTCTCAGCATCCTCCCACTGCTAACTGCCTCCAAGCCCTCTCTCCTTGTCTCCTCTCCCCGTGCCAGCTGCGGTCAGAGCCCCCAGCCCTGCTGCGCTGTGCAGAGGAGTTGCTCCTGGGCAGAGCTGTCTCTCTGCACCAGGGCCCTCTTGCCAGGAGCTCTCTCTGTCCCAGGAGCCCGGCCCAGCTCAGCACCAGACACCCAGACCAAGGCATTGGAGTATCCCCTCGGGGGGCTCTGGTGAGGAGCCCACAAACCTCAGGCACTGAGAGACAATTGAAGACATCTCTCCAGAAGTCCAAGTCAGAGGCAAGTTTCCTGCAGTGTCCCCCTGAGGGCCAGCACTGACACAGCCTCCCTTGGAGCTTGTTAGAACAGAACATTGGAGGCAGTGAGGACAAGGAGACAAAGGCAGTGTGAAGGTGGCCCTGATGTGTAGACAAAGTGGATGTGTTTCAGCAACCACAAGGGTCAGGCCTTGACCCCCAGCCCCTGGGAAGGGAGATCCTTTCCCTTCACACACTGCTCAGGGCTCTTCCTGGGGCAGGAGGAGATGGGGATGTGCATGGCCAAGTGCAGGAGAATGGTACGAGCCCTGCCTGGTTCATGGGTGGGGGCGAGGAGGCAATGAGGCCCTGGTGCTTTACTGATAAGCTGTCTCCTCCTAGGCCTCAGTGGCAGAGACAACAGCCAGAGCCATGGACTCAAAGACCTGGGTCCTGTTGGGACTTTCAGCCTTGCCACAGCCCTTGCTCCTCTCCACACCAGGCTGTCCTAGGGACTCCCAGACCTGCACATCTTTTCCTGCTGGCTGCAAGCCCTTGTCCATGTGGAGTCTTAACCGGATATGAGCTGAGTCTGATAACTCAGATCTTCCTGGTGGCCATTCTCCTTGTAAGGCAGCTCTGTAGGAAGCTGGCCTGGTTCCTGGAGAGCAGCACCACTGCTCGTATGGCATCCCTCGTGGTGCCCAGGCCCTCCTCCTCCTGGGCACTGCTCCCTCAGCAGGGTCCCAGTCTGCCCTGATGTGTGGGGTTCCTCTTCCTCTGCTGCAGGACTGGGCTCTTCTCCTCGTAAATGTCAAGAGGTTTCTGTAGGCAAAATCCTTCATTTTTTCATTGTTCCTCCACACTGATGCTCCATTCTGTCAGCTGTTAATATCTGCAGACAGATAGCTCACCCTGGTTATGCTGTCTATTACAAGATATCTGCATCAACAATCGCAGGAAAATTTGGACATTACAGGATTTAGTGGAACAAAACTGCAGCATACTATCACGGAATTATAGGGGATTGAATTCCACTGGATTCTACCTTTTCTCTGCTTTCTTCTCATGCATGCTGCCATTTTCTTTGGAACCACATTCTAAATGTTGTGCGGCTGTGCAGGGACAAAATTAGAAGGTCGAAAGACCAACTGGAGCCCAATCTATCTATTAAGGATAATATAAAAAATAATGATTTTTTAAAATTAATAAAATAAAATAAAATAAAATAAATAAAATGAAATGAAATGAAATGAAATAAAAAAAATAAATAAAAGGAGGAGTAATGAGAGTCTTCATCCTCTATTGGTTGTGGGGGGAAACATAGGTAAAGGTGATGAGGAAAATGCTGAGGTTTTTATTGCTTCCTTTGCCTCAGTCTCCAGCAGCAAGAACAGTTGTTCCCCTGGTACTCAGACTCCTGAACTGGTAGATAGGGACAGCAAGTGGCATGAAGCCCTCATAACCCATGAGGAAAACTTTTGAGACCTGCTACTCCACTTAGATGTATGCGAGTCTATGGGGCCAGATGGGATCCACGTGTTGGTACTGAGGGAGCTGGCAGAAGTGCTCACCAGGCCACTTTCCATCATTTATCAGCAGTCCTGCCTATCAGGCAAGGTCCCAGTCGACTGGCGACTAGCAAATGTGACGGCCGTCTACAAGAAGGGGCAGAAGGAGCATCTGGGCAACTGCAGGCCTGTCAGTCTGAGCTCGGCGCTGGGGAAGCTCATGGAGCAGATTATCTTGAGTACCATCACGTAACACTTACAGGACCACCAGGTGACCAGGCCCAGTCAGCAGGGGTTTATCAAAGCCAGGTCCTGCTTGGCAAATCTGATCTCCTTCTAAGACAAGGTGATGTGCTCAGGGGAGAAGAGAAAGGCTGTGGATGTGGTCTACCTAGACCTCAGTAAGGCTTTTGAAACTGTTTCCCCCAGCATTCTCCTGGGGAAACTGGCTGCTCAAGGCCAGGATGGATGTATGCTTTATTGGGTTAAAAATTGGCTGTATCTTCTTTTTCAATAATTTCATCAGTGATCTGGATGAAGGGATCGAGTGCACCCTCAGTAAGTTCGCAGATGACACCAAGTTAGATGCAAGTGTAGATCGACTCAAGGGTAGGAGGGCTCTGCAGAGGGATCTGGGTAGGCTGCACCCATGGGCTGAGGTCAACTGTATGAAGTTCAACAAGGCCAAGTGCCGGGTCCTGCACTTGGGGCACAACAGCCCAAGATAGTGCTGGGGGAAGGGTGTCTGGACAGCTGCCCAGGGGAAAAGGATCTGGGGATATTGGTGGATAGTCAGCTGAACATGAGCCAGCAGTGTGCTCAGGTGGCCAGGAAGGCCAAAAGCGTCCTGGCTTGTACCAGGAATAGTGTGGTCAGCAGGAGCAGGGAAGTGATTGTGCCTCTGTACTCGGCCCTGGTGAGGCCACACCTTGAGTACTGCGTTCAGGTCTGGAGCCCCCAGCACAAGAAGGACATGGATCTTTTAGAATGAGTCCAGAGGAGGGCCACGAGGATGATCAAGGGGCTGGAGCACCTCTCCTATGAAGACAGGCTGAGGGAGTTGGGGTTGTTCAGCCTGGAGAAGAGAAGGCTCCGGGGAGACCTTACAGTGGCCTTCCAGTACCTAAAGGGGCCTACAGGAAAGCTGGGGAGGGACTCTTCATCAAAGAGAGTAGCGATAGGACTAGGGGTAATGGTTTAAACTGAAAGAGGGTAGATTCAGATCAGACATTAGAAAGAAGTCCTTTACTCAGAGGGTGGTGAGGAACAGGCTGCCCAGAGAAGTTGTGGATGCCCCATCCCTGGAGGTGTTCAAGGCCAGGTTGGATGGGGCTTTGAGCAACCTGGTCTAGTGGAAGGTGTCCCTGCCCAGGGCAGGGGAGTTGGAATTCTGTGATCTTTAAGGTCCTTTCATACCCAAACTGTTCTGTAATTCTGTAAATATGAAACACAGCACCATACCAGCTACTAGGAAGAAAAATTTACTCTTTTGCAGCAAAAACTAGGACAGTATTCACCGCTTATTCCATACCATGTCTGTCATGCTCAGGTCCAACACTTTCCAATTAATCACCACCACCTGTCTTTTCTGTCTTTTGATATGCACACAAAAAGATCATCTCCTTAGTCTGTTTGTGTCTATAATAATAATAATAAAAATATATTCTATTAGTATTATGTTGTTCTTGTTATTATTATTCTTATTATTTCCTTTGTGTCTTATGAATCTGTTTTTATATCAACCTATAAACTGTTTTTTTCTTTTTTTTCCCTTCCCAGTTCTCTCCTCCATCCCAGTGGATGAACAGATTTGTAGTGCTGAGCTGCCTGCCGGGTCAAACCACAGCAAGTCTTCTTGGTGCCTAGCGTGGAGCACAAAGGTTGAGATGACAGATCTGACCAGAGTGTTTTAAAAGTAAGTTGTTCTAAGCATTAGATCAGTTTAACGGTTGCTGGTCACAATGTCGATCTTTTTGATCTGGGGTCTGTTGCGCTTGTTTTCGGAATTGTGTTATATAGCACATTGCTAACTGTCTGTCTTCCATGTCATGCTGTTCATCAATTCTGGGGGCAGGTTTAAGGTTAATCTTTTGCTCTATTGGATAACACTGACTTCTGATAGGATAAAATTATTGCCACCTCTGTACCTCAGGAACCATCTCTTCGTCTTGTAGAAACTTAATAATTACACTCTTTTACACTTTTTGCCTTTTCTCCTCGGGGGGTAAATCTATGCGGGGTGGGGCAGGAGGTGGGGGGGTGGAATTGGTATGGACAGTGGGGGAGGCCTTTCCCCACTTCTTCACTCTCCCTTTCTCCTTCACCTCCCCCTTCTCCTCCAGGCTAATTACACTAGCTCTTCAAAGCTTTGAATATCCTTGGCATGGTCAAACCAGCATGTTCCTCTTTTAAGGTCTCCTGAATGTGATTCAGGTTTTGTATAAGTTTAGAGAACTACTTAAGCATGCCATCCAGAGATCTGTCCAGAGGCAGGAGAGTTAGGAGTGGCAGGGAGTGTGGGAGGATCTGGGCAGGCACCTAGAGCAGGGGGCACCTCCAGTGCTTTGGAACTTCACCCCAGAACAAGTGCAGAATCCTAAAAAACTGTGAAATGCTTGAAAAAGTGGTGTTATCACCCTGGCATTTCCAAAGAGACACATAGCACTGCAATGTGCTGCGTCTTGGCCTATGCTTACAGAGCCACAATCAATGCCACTCCAACCTCTGTGACAAGCCCTGCAGCCACTCCAACCCCTCTGACAGACCCTGCAGCCACTACAGCATCTGCAAAATGCCCTGCAGCGACTCCAGCTCCTTTTATGGGCCCTGTGTCTGGGCCAGAGAAGCAACCTGTGTCTGTATCAGTTGCTCCTATATGCAAGAAGAAACAATGGATGTGAAGGTCATTTGTTTTTTAAGAAAGGAAAGAATCTCCTACCTAGCCAAGAAAGGAGGAGAAAGAAGATGAGGCAGGCTTCAGAAAAGCTGGGCCATCACGTGGGTAGGAGAACGAAGAGGAAGAGGTCCTAAGAGCATCAGTAATCACATGATGCCTATCCCTATGCTGCTCTGGTGCTGGGAGAAACGGGGCCCCTCCCTTGAGTTAGGACTCTGTGCATCCTTGGAAGAGATTGCTTCAGGAGAGGATAGATATTTCAAGGACCCAAAAGGGTATTGGTGGGCTTTTGGCACAGCTGCCTTGGAGACGGAGGACATGATGCTCTTGTCTACCTTGCCTTGGTCTCTCACAGGACCCTTCTGTTGTGGGGTTGATGAGGGCTGGCTGAAGAACAGCTGCTGCCAATCACTGCCACAGCCGTGCACTTGAGTCAGCAGAGCACCAACCGAGTCTGCTGACAGAGGATTGTCGTGGCCTAAATGAAGTCATGCAGTGCTGAGTGCTGCCATGCCCGACATGGTAGAGCTTCCAGAGAAACTGGAATCAAAGGCACCCAAGCGTTTTGCCACAACTGATATCACTAATGCATTTTTCTCCATCCGTTTGCCAGCAGATTGAAGGCCACAGCTTGCTTTCAACCTGGAATCCACTGCCCCAGGGCAGGAAACTCAGCCCTACCATTTGCCATGGGCTGATCCAGACTGCCCTGGAAGAGGAGGAAGCTCCTGAACACCTGCACTACATCAATGGCATCGTTGTGTGGGGTGACAGAGCAGAAGAAGTGTTTGAGAAAGGGAAGAAAATACTCCAAATTCCTCTGAAAGCTGATTTTGCAGTAAAAGAAATGAAGGTCAAGGGTCGTGCACAAGAGATCCTGATGCAGGCTGGCCAGGGTCAGGGGGACCAATGCTCGGGGACAGGTTAAGCATCGGTGAGGGGCTGCTCAGCGATTGCGTGGTGCATCACTTGCTTTTTACATATTCTTATTATTCTTGTTATTATTATTATTACTATTTTAACTTCCTTTTCTGTCTTTTCAAATTTTAAATCATTCATTATTGTCTGGGCCCTTCTGCTTAGTGAAACACACCCAGTTTCCCTACACATCAGGGCCACCTTCACACTGCCTTTGTCTCCTTGTCCTCAGTGCCTCCAATGCTCTGCTGTAACGAGCTCCAAGGGAGGCTGTGTCAGTGCTGGCCCTCAGGGGGACACTGCAGGAAACTTGCCTCTGACTTGGACTTCTGGAGAGATGTCTTCAATTGTCTCTCAGTGCCTGAGGTTCGTGGGCTCCTCCCCAAAGCCCCCCGAGGGGGGATTGCAATGCCTTGGTCTGGGCATCTGGTGCTGAGCTGGGCCGGGCTCCTGGGACAGAGAGAGCTCCTGGCAAGAGGGCCGTGGTGCAGAGAGACAGCTCTGCCCAGGAGCAGCTCCTCTGCACAGCGCAGCAGGGCTGGGGGCTCTGACCGCAGCTGGCACGGGGAGAGGAGAGAAGGAGAGAGGGCTTGGAGGCAGTTGGGAGTGGGAGGATGCTGAGAGCTGCCTGCAGGAGAAATCTGCACAGCCCTTGACAAGGGAAGTCTCTGGCTGCAGGGCCATGCAGCTGCACGTCCTGGAAGGGTCTTCTGCTGGGTCTTGTTTCTGGGAGGGCATTGGGCAATGCAGTAGGCTTTGAGAGTCCTGCTGGGTTGCACTGCGAGGTGAGGAAGTCTGGCGGAAGCCCCTTGGATTGCTCTAAGCCAGGTGCCTTTGGTCAGCCCAGAACACCCTGCCCTGCATCGCCATGCCGGGCTCTCTGCCAGCTGCCCCGCAGCTCCTGCAGCCATGGAAAGAAGAGAAGCTCCCATGCTCCGTCTGGCTTGCTGTGGCCCTTCTCCCTCAGCAGAACTCTCCTGTTTCTTCTCCGGGAGACACCTGAATGGGATGATAGTGCATCTCAGAGAGGGGCGACACAAGGCAGCTGAGAACAGGACTGGTGGACAGAAGTGCTCTTCTCAGTCTTCACTAATGGACACTCCCATCAAATATCAGCAGGAGTGTACAGGAAATGTGAGGGCATTCAACCATCCAATACCAATCCTAAGCATTACAGGGGCTACTGGGATAAAATAAAGCAAACAAAATCCCTACAGCTCATCTCTGTGTTCAGATGACTTGTTTGCAACAACCGCCAAGTTGAATGGAGTTGAGTTTCCCCCATGTTCCTGCTTCCCTCCTGCTGCACAGCAGGAAGGACTCCTCTGGAGCCCACAGCAGCCCCTGCTCCCAGTGCCACTCTCAGCCAGCACCAGCCGCAGTTTGGGCAGGAGAGCTGCAGAAAGGTTCTCCTGCAGAGAGAGAGATTTGGACTGGGGGTGCTCGAAGGCTTGCAATAGGTTTTCCTTAGAGAAGTCTGTTCTAACCTTTTTCTGCCTTATCCTCTTCAACAGGCAACTGTGTCCAATGTCAGCAAATGCCCAACAGCAGCTCTGTGAGCGAGTTCCTCCTGCTGCCATTCGCAGACACGCGGGAGCTGCAGCTCCTGCACTTCGCGCTCTTCCTGGGCATCTACCTGGCTGCCCTCCTGGGCAACGGCCTCACCCTCACCGCCGTAGCCTGCCACCACCGCCTCCACACCCCCATGGACTTCTTCCTCCTCAACCTCGCCCTCCTCGACCTGGGCTGCATCTCCACCACTCTGCCCAAAGCCATGGCCAATGCCCTCTGGGACACCAGGGCCATCTCCTATCAAGGGTGTGCCACACAGGTCTTTTTCTTTCTCTTCTTTATAGCAGCAGAATATTCTGTTCTTACTCTCATGGCCTATGACCGCTACGTTGCCATCTGCAAGCCCCTGCACTACGGGAGCCTCGTGGGCAGCAGAGCTTGTGCCCAGATGGCAGCAGCTGCCTGGGGCAGTGGCTTTCTCAGTGCTGTCCTGCACACGGCCAGGACATTTTCCCTGCCCCTCTGCCAAGGTAATGAGCTTGATCAGTTCTTCTGTGAGCTTCCTCAGATCCTCAAGCTCTCCTGCTCAGAGTCATTCCTCAGGGAGATTGGGCTTATTGTAGTTAGTGCCTGTTTAGCATTTGGTTGTTTTGTTTTCGTTGTGCTGTCCTATATGCAGATCTTCAGGGCAGTGCTGAGGATGCCCTCTGAGCAGGGACAGCACAAAGCCTTTTCCACGTGCCTCCCTCACCTGGCCGTGGTCTCCCTGTTTGTCAGTACTGGCATGTTTGCCTACCTGAAGCCCCCCTCCATCTCTTCCCCATCCCTGGACCTGGTGGTGGCAGTTCTGTACTCTGTGGTTCCTGCTGCCATGAACCCCCTCATCTACAGCATGAGAAACAAGGACCTCAAGGATGCATTGAGGAAACGCTTTGGATACATTTCTTCATCATTAATAATGGGCGCAAAGTCCTAACAGAACTCTTTTTTTTTTTTTTTCTTAATAAGTTTTAGAACCGTCTTACTTTACTTTTATACTCTTTTCTGAACCTTGTGATTTTCATTCAGAAATGATCTACTTAGTATCCTATGTGTTTATCATTCTATTTTATTTTTGAACCATGTATCTCATGTACTTATGGAAGTGGGCTTCCCGTTTAGATAAAGACAAAGAAGAGTTGAGCAGAAATCCATTGGTCTCAGCTTCCATCCCTTCCCATCTTTTCTGGAGCTAGGGGAGCAGCCCCAGCACGCAGGAGGGGCTCCGGGCCCAGAGCCCAGCTGCCACAGGGAGGAGCAGCCCCGCTGGCCCTCGCGGCTGCCCCTCACTGCCCGCTGGGCTCTGCCTCTCTGCTGCCTTCGGGTCGGGGCTGCTGCTTCCCTGGAGCCATGGCCATGGCCAGCAGCAGGACGTGGCCTTTTCACTGCTGCTCTCTTCTGGCTTCCACATTGTGCTTCTTGTGTTTGGATAAGCCGTGAGATCTCCTGTATGTTGGTGACAGTCCTGTTATCTCTACATCCGCATCTCTTCAATATCTCTGCACGCCTCTTGCAAACTTGGTTTCAGGAATACACCCAAGGAGCTGCTTCCTGAAGAGACCTCTTGCTTTTCTGGGCCTCACAATGGATCGGAACCCCCGAATGGTCAGTGAAGGACCAAGGGCTGCACTGGGAGCTGCCTTCTTGCTTGCCTATGGCCCAGCAAACAGTAACTGGCCTTGTCTGGCCTGGGAGTGTCCCAGTGGTGCTGGGTCTGATGGCAAATGGCATCCTGGAGAGGAATCTGGAGCTGCTCTGTGCCTGGGCCAGGCCTCTTGTGCTGGCCTGGGGAGCGGGGCTGGCCCAGCAGGGCAAAGGCACTCTGGGCTGGGGATCTCCCAGGCAGGAGACCAGGGCTCCTGCAGCTTCACGGCCCTCCATCTCCTGAGCCATGGCTGGCCCCAGCCCGGGGGCTGCTGGGGATGCCCAGAGCCGCCTTTGTCCCAGCAGCTGCAGGTGCCTTGCGAGGGGCTGGGGCTGTGGTGGCCGTGCCCAGAGCCCTGCAGCAGGCTGCGGTGGGCACTGCCCTGGGGCCAGCCCAGCCTGGGCTGCTGGGCTGGGGAGAGGTCAGGGAGATGGGGAGAGCTGGGCAGGGGCTGGGCTGGGCTGGGCAGTGCCCGGCAGAGGGCACCAGCAGCGTCAGGGAGCGGTGGCAGCATGCAGGGGAGGGCTCCCAGCAGGGCTTGGTGCTGCAGAGCCAGGGCTGGGGAAGGGAGCCCAGAGCTGCAGGGGCAGGGGACAGGAGGCCGCTGTGGGCCCTTGCTGGCCTGGGCAGAGCAGGAAGGGGCCCAGGGCATTCATCCCCTCACCGCAGCCTGCCAGTACCTGCACAGCGCTCACGGAGCGTCCAGGGCCAGGCTCTGCCCTGTGGTGTGCAGGGAGAGGGCAAAGCCTCCCTGAAAAAGAGGCTGAAACTGAAAAAGGATCCTCCGCTGCCCCGTGGTGTGACACGGCCAGGGTGGGACAGGTAACCTTTATTTGATGTAGTTCTTGTGTAATTTGCATTGGAGATGGCACAAAAAGACAGCTCCTTCACCAGTGATGTACATCCTTCTTCATGTTAGGACACAACTCAACATCCTTCACTCTGCTTTATCTCACAGATGAACTGGATTAGGTCTCCTTGATTACTCTGAGGCACAATGCAGTGCTTTTTGCCTTCTGCTACTCCAGCACAATATGTGTGACTTTCCCTTACTCTGCGCATTGACCTGACGGGTCATTTCACACTTTTCACTTTCAGATCCCTAGTTGGAAGGGGATGATTCCCCAAAGTGGGGCAAGCTGATGGATTCTGCCTCAGCCATTTGAAGCATGCTATACTTGAGTTTTTCAGCCTGAGTTTGCTAGATGACCCAGGAAGATGACCCAGGAAGGTAAATGGATGTTCAAGTGTCTAGTAGAACTAAGGGAGAGTATCATGGGTTTCCAATGGCCATTTCAAATCTAGGTCAACCCCAGGAACCCACTGGAGAAGAGGTTTGTCTTTGAAGGGGTTTCCTGTGCTGGGCTGGGCTGCAGTTACAGGGACAAAGACCACTGCTGGCAGTGGAGGTGCCCTGGGAACTCCATCTATCTCCACCTGAATCCCTCAAGGGGCTCCGGTCTCCTGCAGGTCCTTTCTGAAAGCTGACAGTCCATGGAAGTACCTCAAATACAAAGGGGTCTCTGGTGGTTTTCCCTGGTTGCTTATGCTCAGACAGCAAAGCTCTGCCTCAATACCCAGTAATTTTTTTAAGTCCTTAACTAATAAAGCATCTACTCATCAGCTCAAATGATTCAGTCCCTTCCGTTAAATGTCTCACATGAATGATAATTTCTATCATGAGGAAATGAGAATGTCCTTGATCTATATTCATGGCAGGAGAAGAAATACTGGTGTTCACCTGTACTTGCATTGTCATCGCTTTGTCTATCATGGTGTGCTCCCTCACCTTCCAGGCTCAAAACCTGACTTGATTACACAGACCCTGCTGAATGTCCCCTTTCCAGCTGCCTGTCTGGACCCATGCACTTCCCATGGTTCTCCTGGCTTGCCCTCCCCTTACTCTTTGATCATTCAGACCGCTCTCACCAACCCAGTTGCTGCTTTGAGTTTCAGTGAGTTCCAGCTCGCCCATCTCTCAGCAGTCTGTCTAATGGTTTCCTTAGCAAGAAACTCATCGTTTATCATTGAATTCGCATGATGAGGATTAATATTAACACAATTATTTTAAATTTCCTATTAATCAGTGTAAAATACATCATGTACAGTCATCCTTTTGGGAAGGTAAACATCACTGGAGGCAAAAAAATGAGGAACTTGGACTTTTTTTTTTTTTTTTGAAAATTGCAGCATGATTTCGTGCTGTTTGTTTTTTAATAGGAAAAACCCTGCTCTTCCTACCTATACAGGGCTTCAAAGCAGTAACCCTTGACCAATAGCTATAGGAAAATGATGCTCCAAATTGAAATGCAACAAAATTCAGCCTTTAAAATAAGGAAAGATTTCTATGAGTTGCCCTTTAAAATCCTCCTCCTTAACTACACCATGAAAGCTCTCCAATTAGCTGAACAAGTCTTGAAGACTTGAAAAAAACTGTGGGAGAGATATGGCTGCTTAGGACTTTCTCTGTTTTAATGTGTTCCGTGTTGTATTTTAGTGCTGAGTCAGTGAAACTTGGGTACTGAGAGGAGAATGATGCAAGTGCTTGAGAAAGTAAAGTCAGAAGGAAAAGTAGAAGTGACTTGGAGTATTAATGGGCCCCACTGAGGGCTGTTACTATGAAAGCCTCCCCAGGGACTTGTTAGGGCAGATAATTGGAGGCCATGATTGCAGACAGGCAAAGCGCTGTGCTGAGAAAAGTCTTGGTTGGTTTTGGTGAAGCAGAAGGGCAAAGGCCTGACCCCAGCCACTGGGAGGGGAGATCCTGCACCCCCACGTCTGGCTCAGGGCTCTTCTTGGGGTCTGTAGGATGTGGTGGGCAGTGGGATGCCATGAGAAGAACTTCATTATGACACCTCCCCACCCCTGCACAGGGTATCAAGGAAGCAGTGAGGCCCCATTGCAATGACTATATCTCGTCTCCTCAGAAGCTCTAGCCAAAGGGACAAAAACGTCAGGGCTGTTGGGGCCTTCCCTTCTTGCCAGCACCCTCTGCCTTCTCCTCTGCAGGCTTTCCTATGCTGTACCGCTCTTTGTCCTATTTCCTTGAAGTCTGCAGACACCCATCTCTGTTCACCACCTTGCTCTCATCCCGGCATTTCCATCATTTCACCAGTGTCTCATCAACCCTCACCAGCTGTTCCTTGAAACACAAAGCTCGGGTCTGATCTTTGAGTGACCTCTGGCACCACAGCACAACCCTTTGAGGGACATTTCTTCCTCCTCGTGGCCAGTGCCACCCTTCCAAGGTGCACTTTTTGGCAGTTTTCCTCTCCTGCTCTTTCCTACTACCAAAGAAAGCTCCATCAGGGTGGAAACCACTCCTCAAGTAGGCATCGCAACCCATCAGGCTCCTTGCAGCCTGTCAGCCAAGCAGACACAAGTCACCTCACCAGCATCTCCCAAGCCCTGGGCCTGCTGCTGGCCTTGCAGCTTCTTGGCTAGACACAGCCAAGCCTTGTGCCTCGTGCTGTCCAGTGCTGGACTCAAGCAGAAGGGACAGGACAACCCCTATGTGGGCCTTCTTTCTGTCTGGGCCCTCCTGGGGATGGAGGCAGAGGGGATCCCACAGTCAGCATGCCAAGCAGGGGCCTTCTGCTGGCCTAGCAGGGCCACTGGCAGATGTCAGCCCCAAAGTGCCGATCCCAGGGAGAAGCCAAGGGTGACGTGCCACCTACAGACAGAAGGGACCTCACAGTCCCTTTCCGTGACACATTCCTGCTGCTGCCCTTTCAGCTGCAGAGACAGAAGTGACCTCACAGTCACTGCCCCAGTCACATTCCTCCTACTGGGGCAGGAGATCCTGAGGCAGAGCTGAGCTCTTTCTAGTCTCCTAGTGACTAGATTTTACCTTTCTGGGTTAGAGATTAAGCAAATTTTAGTTGGAGGTTTTGTCTTGTGGAGTCATTCTCTGGTTAGGGTATGGGAATACACTATGGTTAAGGGGTTTGTTTAGGTCTCCCAAGACGTCTGGGGTTAAACAGAACATTTTAATGTTAGTGTTAAGGGCAGTGATTAGCGTGAGCAAGAGAGTAAAGGTAATTGAAAAGGGCTATATGCTGAGTTTTTCTTCAGGTGATACTTTGACTTCTGCATTAGAGTAGTGGATTCCTGTCAGGGTGTTGGACTAATGTTTATGTTGAGGGATTATTGATACTGTTGAAAATAGTGTAAGGACCATACATGACTGTTTGAAGCCAGTGTTACAGCAGCATCAACATTACATGAACCCCCTAACCTCTAGAAAGGAAGCTTCCGAGCTCCTCTTCCCTTCCTCTTCCCTCCCCCAAATCTCACATCTCTCCTGGCCAGGCTACTCCTGACCTCCCCATAGCAGTCATCTAACTGGGATCAGCTTTCTGATGGCTTTCATTATACCAGAGTACCTGTCTCACCTCTGTTGGCTACTCTATCCTGTATTATTAGAGTGCTCTATACTCTATACTCTGTTGGCTATTCTAGTCTGTTACTATGAAAGCCTCCCATGGGAATTGTTAGGGCAGATACCTGGAGGCCATGATTACAGACAGGCAAAGGCACTGTGCTGAGAAAAGTCTCGTTTTGTTTTGGTGAAGCAGAAGGGCCAAGGTCTGACCCCAGCCACTGGAGGAGAGATCCTGCACCCCGATGTCTCACTCAGGGCTCTTCCTTGGGTCTGTGGGGTAGGGGACGATGCCCATAATATCATGTGAAGGACAATGGTATGACACCTCCCAGTGTTTGCACATGGTTGAAAGGAGAATACATGGTCCCAATGCCATGAGAATAACACGTCTCCTCATAAGCCATGGCTGCGGAGACAAAGGTGTCAGTGCTGCTGCGGCCTTCCATTCTTGTCAGAGCCCTCTGCCTTCTCCTCTGCAGGCTTTCCTGTGCTGTCCCACACCTCTCTGAAGGCTGCAGACAGCCACTTCTCTTCCCCACCTGGCTCTCACTCTGGTATTGCCAGGATTTCACTGATGCCTCTCCACTCTCGCCAGCTGTTCCTTCAAACACAAGGGCATGGGCTGATCCAAACTCCCTCTGGGTGACCTCTGGACCCACAGCACCAGTGCCAGTGCCTCACCTCCAAGTCAGGAATTTCGTCTGACTATCTAATCTAAATCTACCCTCTCTAAGTTTAAAACCATTCCCCTTGTCCTATCACTGTACACCGTGAGAAAAAGTCTCTCCCCAGCTTTTCTGTTGGCCCCCTTTAAGTACTGGATGGACGCTATAAGGTCTCCTCAGAGCGTTGTCTTCTCCAGGCTGAAAAACCCCAACTCCCTCAGCCTGTTTCAATAGGAGTGGTGCTCCAGCCCCTTGATCATCCTTGTGGTGCTTGTCTGGACTCACTCTAATAGCTTCATGTCATTCTTACATTGGGAGCCCCAGAGCTGAATGCAGTACTCCAGGTGGCGTCTCATGAGAGCAGGTGGGGGTCTCATGAGGTTCCCACAAGCAACCTCTCAAGCCTGTCCAGTTCCTTGCCCCCAAGAAGCAACATGACAACCTATAGCCAGGCCTTCTTCCTCTAAGGGTCCTACTGGGAATGTAGGCAGAGGGGATCTCACAGTCAGCATGCCAACCAGGTGTCTGCTTGTACTGGGTCTGTCTGGGATGGAGTTAACTTTCCCTGCAGCGGCCCACATAGTGTTGTGCTCTGCGCAAGGTGAAGTTGCTCAAGGACTCCTCCTAGCTTGGCATCATCCACAACTGAGCTGAAAAATGCACTCCATACCATCATAAAGGGAGATAACAAAGATGTTCAACGGTGTTGACCCACGTGCCCATCACTGAGGGATGCTGCTGGTGTCTGGCTGGCAGGAGGACTTTGTACCACTTATGTCCAGCCACCTTCCCCCCCACCTCATCATCTCTTTCTTCAGTCCAATTATCACGAGTCTGGCTAGAGGGGATCCCAGGAGACCATGGCAAAGGCCTTGCTAATGTCCAGTTTCACCACGTTCCCTTCTTCCCCTCCCCTACTGCTTCAGCAATCTCTTGGTTTCCCTCCAAGTGCCTGAAGATGGCTGTGGCAGGACTTTCCCCATCATGTTACCAGGAGCAGAGTTGACAATTGCACTTCTGCCAATCCTTTTTGTTTCCCTTCCTGAAGATGGGTTTGATGCCTGCCTTTTCCAAGTCCCCGGAAATCTCTGATCCAAACCTTTGACAGCCCAGTCCAGAAAGGCGGGGTAGTGTGACATGGCAGAGAGGGGCATCTGCACTGAACCTGTGCAAGGGAGGGGGGGTGTTACAGGAATCTCACAGGGACACCAGGGATAGTTTCTGGATTCACACAGGGCAGTGTCAGGGCTCTGTGAGGTGTCCACATCTGAGTTGGCCTCCTGTGCTCCTCATACACACGGGGCTGTTGAGAGACACGAGTCCCTGCCTTGCACACCCACAGGCAGTGCACTGCAGCACTTGCAGTGTCCCTCTGGCTCCTGCAGCCACTGCCAGAGGCTGGGAGGCACTTCAGCCCTGCAGTGCTTCACCCTGCTCTGCGCTCCTCTGAGATGCCCCAAGGCATGAGGAGTGGGCACAGGGACCTCGGTTCAAGGAAGCACATCCCAGAGCTGCACTCAGGTGGCTTCCCAGGGGATGTTACTTGGACTTGTGGCACTATCTGCCCCACTGGCCTTCATGAGGCTTGTAGGAATAGCTGATGGCCTTGGTGCTCACTCATGTTCATCTCCCCACATGCATGCGATGGCACCAGCAGCAAAGGGGTTTCTCTTCCCATTTTTCTCCTGCACACAGAGGGGGACCTGCTCTTCTCCCACGACATCCCATCTCCCAAGGAGCATTTGCCAGGTGTGCACGTCTGCGCTGGCCTGGACAGCTACTGTGGCAACCCTTCCCCATGCAAACCACTTTCTACACAGCCCCGAGTTGCTGCACTGCCTTGCAGAGTATTAAAAATGACCACAAAACCAACAGAATGACCCTTGTGCCTGTAATGTGTTACATTAGAAGACGAAGGGCAGAAGACGAAGGGCAATATCTTGATTTTGAAGAACATCAAGGCATCAGTTTCCTCACAGCATCTTTCAGCTCCTGGTTCCTCATGCTGTAGATGAGGGGGTTCACTGCTGGAGGCACCGCCGAGTACAGAACTGCCACCACCAGATCCAGGGATGGGGAAGAGATGGAGGGGGGCTTCAGGTAGGCAAACATGGCAGTGCTGACAAACAGGAAGACCACGGCCAGGTGAGGGAGGCACATGGAAAAGGCTTTGTGCCGGCCCTGAGAAGAGGACATCCTCAGTACTGCCCTGAAGATCTGCACATAGGACAGCACAATGAAAACAAAACAACCAAAGACTAAAGAAACACTAAACACAAGGACGCAAGCTTCCCTGAGGTAGGCATCTGAGCAGGAGAGCTTGAAGATCTGGGGGATCTCACAGAAGAACTGGTCCACAGCATTGCCTTGGCAGAGGGGCAGGGAAAATGTAGTGGCCGTGTACAGGACAGCACTGAGAAAGCCACTGCCCCAGGCAGCTGCTGCCATCTGGGCACAAGCTCTGCTGCCCACGAGGCTCCCGTAGTGCAGGGGCTTGCAGATGGCAACGTAGCGGTAGTAAGACATGACAGTGAGAACATAAAATTCTGCTGTAAGCAAGAAGGCAAAGAAAAAGACCTGTGCGGCACACCCTTGATAGGAGATGGCCCTGGTGTCCCAGAGGGCATTGGCCATGGCTTTGGGGAGAGTGGTGGAGATGGAGCCCAGGTCGAGGAGGGCGAGGTTGAGGAGGAAGAAGTACATGGGGGTGTGGAGGCGGTGGTGGCAGGCTACGGCGGTGAGGATGAGGCCGTTGCCCAGGAGGGCAGCCAGGTAGATGCCCAGGAAGAGCCCAAAGTGCAGGAGCTGCATCTCCCACGTGTCTGCGAATGGCAGCAGGAGGAACTCGCTCACAGAGCTGATGTTGGGCATTTGCTGCCCTTCATCAAGGGCACTACAGAGAAGAAAAATACAGACTGTTAGGGGAAATTTCCCTGTGAAATACTCATTTCTTTTCTCATTAAAGCCTTCACAATGTCTTTCTTTCATTGTTACCTTTGTGTCTCTCCCTGGTTGTAGCCCTGCTTTATGCTTGCTGAGTGTCCTGTACTCAGCAGCCACCTCTGCCCATCAGCCCCCATCGGGCCACCTCTGCTCCACTGCAGTCGTAAATGTTGTCTCAGCCAGACGTCACGTCCAGGGGGGCTACTCTGTCCATCCCTGGTGCGCAGCTGCTGGCTGCTTGCAGCACTCAGCTGGGGGATGGCTGCACTCAGAGGTTGTGCTAAAAAATTACATCTCCTTGTCTGCAGGTCCTAAAGAACAGCACAGAAAAACCCTGGTGCCATCTGTAAGTAGAGAGAAGGGAGGGGATATTCTGAGGTTCATCACTAACCTGCTTAGGTCTCAGTTCAATGCAGTAGAAGCTCAGTCACCTGTGCAAATCCAACCACTCAGTTAACACAGAGCCTGCCCCAGAATCAGAGCAGGAAAAGGCAGGCAGAGACTGCAGAAAGTGCCTTCTCTTTGCAGGCAGCCCCTGCCCTCCCCTTCCTCTGACCAAGGCTGCCCTGCAGCACCTTCTCCTCCACACTGCACAAGCCACGAGAGACATCCTGGCAGCTCCTGGCCAGGCAGAGATGTCCCGGACCCAGGAGCCCCTTCCAGGAACGTCCCCTGCACTGTCCTGCAGCCAGAGACTTACCGTGTGCAGGGCTGTGAAGGTTTCTCCTGCACTGAGCTCTTGTCTGCCCTTACCCTCCAGGCTGTCTGGAATCCCTTTCTGCCTGGGTGTGTGTGGTCAGAGCCCCCAGCCCTGCTGCGCTGTGCAGAGGAGCTGCTCCTGGGCAGAGCTGTCTCTCTGCACCACGGCCCTCTTGCCAGGAGCTCTCTCTGTCCCAGGAGCCCGGCCCAGCTCAGCACCAGACGCCCAGACCAAGGCATTGCAATCCCCCCTCGGGGGGCTTTGGGGAGGAGCCCACGAACCTCAGGCACTGAGAGACAATTGAAGACATCTCTCCAGAAGTCCAAGTCAGAGGCAAGTTTCCTGCAGTGTCCCCCTGAGGGCCAGCACTGACACAGCCTCCCTTGGAGCTCGTTAGAGCAGAGCATTGGAGGCACTGAGGACAAGGAGACAAAGGCAGTGTGAAGGTGACACTGATGTGTAGGAAAACTGGATGTGTTTCACTAAGCACAAGGGCCCAGAAAATAGTGAATGATTTAAAATTTTAAAAGACAGAAAAGGTAGATAAAATAGTAATAATAATAATAACAAGAATAATAAGAATATGTACAAAGCAAGTGATGCACCACGCAATCGCTGAGACGCCCCTCACTGATGCTCAACCTGTCCCTGAGCATTGGTCCCCCTGACCCTGGCCAGCCTGCATCAGGATCTCTTGTGCACATCCCTTGACCTTGACTTCTTTTACTGCAAAATCAGCTTTCAGAGGAATTTGGAGTATTTTCTTCCCTTTCTCAAACACTTCCTCTGCTCTGTCACCCCACACAACGATGCCATCGATGTAGTGCAGGTGTTCAGGAGCTTCCTCCTCTTCCAGGGCAGTCTGGATCAGCCCATGGCAAATGGTAGGGCTGAGTTTCCTGCCCTGGGGCAGTCGATTCCAGGTTGAAAGCAAGCTGTGGCCTTCAATCTGCTGGCAAACGGATGGAGAAAAATGCATTAGCGATATCAGTTGTGGCAAAACGCTTGGGTGCCTTTGATTCCAGTTTCTATGGAAGCTCTACCGTGTCAGGCATGGCAGCACTCAGCACTGCATGACTTCATTCAGGCCACGACAATCCTCTGTCAGCGGACTCAGTTGGTGCTATACTGACTCAGGTGCACGGCTGTGGCAGTGATTGGCACCAGCTGTCCTTCAACCAGCTGTTGTGGTTTAGCCCGGCTGGCAGCCAAACACCACACAGCTGTTTGCTCACCCTCCCCGCTCCCTCTCCAGGATGGGGGAGAGAAACGGGAAAGTGAAGTCTGTGAGTTGAGATAAAGACAGTTTATTAAGGCAGGGAAAAGAATAACAATAACAATAACAATAACAATAATAATAATAATAATAATAGTATTAATAGTAATAATGTGTACGAAATAAGTGATGCACAATGCAATTGCTCACCACCCGTTGACCGATGCCCAGCCTATCCCCGAGCAGCCGGCCCCCTCCTCCACCCCGGCTAGCCACCCCTATATATTGTTCAGCATGACGTCAGATGGTATGGAATACCCCTGTGGCCAGTTGGGGTCAGCTGTCCTGGGGCTGTCCCCTCCCAGCTCCTGCTGCATCCCTAGCCTGCTCGCTAGCAGGACAGAGCGAGAAGCTGAAAAGTCCTTGGCTTGGTGTAAGCACTGCTCTACAACAATTAAAACATCAGCATGTTATCAGCACTCTTCTCATTCTAATCCAAAACATAGCACCCTGCCAGCTACTAGGAGGAAAATTAACTCTGTCCTACCTGAAACCAGGACAGATATCCACCCCTTATTCCATACCATTCATGTCATGCTCAGGTTACACTCTTTCCAATACCTTCTAATTAGTCACCATTTTCATCTATGATATATAGCAACCATGGTAGTGATGACATACAGTGTTATATGATAATTAGCATACTACAATTCAACTCATGGGCTATTCTCACCCAATATTAGGCCCCCTTGAGGTACACACCGGACCTCCCCATTCTTTTGCATCCAGGTCCCTGGGCAAAAGCAATCCCATGAATGGGCTTGCCTTTTCCTGAGGCAGGAGTAGCCCAGACTGTCTTACCCAGCATGTTTCTTACGTGCACTACAGGAACTTTATCCCCTTCTACAGTGCGTAACAGGTTTGATTGGGCAGGTCCAGCTCGGTTGGCAGATCCTCTAGTATTGACTAACCAGGTGGCCTTTGCCAAATGTGTTTCCCAATTTTTGAATGTCCCAGCACCCATTGCTTTCAGTGTAGTCTTTAACAGTCCATTGTATCGTTCAACTTTCCCGGAGGCTGGTGCATGATAGGGGATGTGATACACCCACTCAATACCATGTTCTTTGGCCCAAGTGTCTATAAGGTTGTTTCGGAAATGAGTCCCGTTGTCTGACTCAATTCTTTCTGGGGTGCCATGTCGCCATAGGACTTGCTTTTCAAGGCCCAGGATAGTGTTCCGGGCGGTGGCATGGGGCACAGGATATGTTTCCAGCCATCCGGTGGTTGCTTCCACCATTGTAAGTACGTGGCGCTTGCCGTTGCGGGTTTGGGGGAGTGTGATGTAATCAATCTGCCAGGCCTCTCCATATTTGTATTTCAGCCATCGTCCTCCATACCAGAGAGGCTTTGACCGTTTGGCTTGTTTAATTGCAGCACATGTTTCACACTCATGAATAACCTGTGCTATAGTGTCCATGGTCAGGTCCACCCCTCGGTCACGAGCCCATCTGTATGTTGCATCTCTACCTTGATGGCCTGAGGTGTCATGGGCCCATCGGGCTATAAATAATTCACCTTTATGTTGCCAGTCCAGGTCCACCTGAGCCACTTCAATCTTAGCAGCCTGATCCACCTGCTGGTTGTTTTGATGTTCTTCAGTAGCCCGATTCTTGGGCACATGAGCATCTACATGGCATACCTTTACAACCAGGTTCTCTACCCGGGCAGCAATATCTTGCCACAATGCAGCAGCCCAGATGGGTTTGCCCCGGCGTTCCCAGTTGTTCTGCTTCCATTGCTGTAGCCACCCCCACAGGGCATTTGCTACCATCCATGAATCAGTATAGAGATAGAGAACTGGCCACTTTTCTCGTTCAGCAATATCTAAGGCCAGCTGAACAGGCTTTCACTTCTGCAAACTGACTCGATTCACCTTCTCCCTCAGCAGCTTCTGCAACTCGTCGTGTAGGACTCCATACAGCAGCTTTCCATCTCCGATGCTTTCCCACCATACGACAGGACCCATCAGTGAACAGGGCGTATTTCTTCTCATTTTCTGGTAGCTTGTTGTACAGTGGGGCTTCTTCAGCACGGACCACCTCCTCCTCTGCTGATATCCCAAAGTACTTGCCTTCTGGCCAGTCCATAATCACTTCCAGGATTCCTGGGCGACTGGGGTTTCCTATTCGAGCCTGCTGAGTAATCAGTGCAACCCACTTGCTCCATGTAGCATCAGTTGCATGATGTGTAGAGGGGACCCTTCCTTTGAACATCCAACCCAGTACCGGCAGTCGGGGTGCCAGGAGGAGCTGCGCTTCAGTACTGACCACTTCCGAAGCAGATCGAACTCCCTCATATGCTGCCAATATCTCCTTTTCGGTTGGAGTATAGCGGGCCTCAGATCCTCTGTATCCCCGACTCCAAAACCCCAGGGGTCGACCTCGAGTTTCCCCAGGTTCTTTCTGCCAGAGGCTCCAGGTGGGACCATTCTCCCCGGCTGCGGTGTAGAGCACATTCTTTACATCTGGTCCTGTTCGGACTGGCCCAAGGGCTACTGCATGAACTATTTCCTGTTTAATTTGTTCAAAGGCTTGTCGTTGCTCAGGGCCCCATTCAAAAGCATTCTTCTAACGAGTTACTTGGTAGAGCGGGTTTACAATCAGACTGTAATTTGGAATATGCATTCTCCAAAACCCCACGACACCTAGGAAAGTTTGTGTTTCCTTTTTGCTAGTTGGTGGAGACATAGCTGTTATTTTGTTGATCACATCCATTGGGATTTGACGACGTCCATCTTGCCATTTTATTCCTAAAAACTGGATCTCTCGTGCAGGTCCTTTAACTTTATTTTGTTTTATGGCAAAACCGGCCTTCAGAAGGATTTGGACTATTTTCTTCCCTTTCTCAAAAACTTCCTCTGCAGTGTCACCCCACACAATGATGTCATCGATGTACTGCAGGTGTTCAGGAGCTTCCCCCTGCTCCAGCGCAGACTGGATCAGTCCATGGCAAATGGTAGGGCTACGTTTCCACCCCTTGGGCAGCCGATTCCAAGTATATTGGACTCCCCTCCAAGTGAAAGCAAACTGTGGCCTGCACTCTGCTGCTAGAGGGATGGAGAAAAATGCATTAGCACTATCAATTGTGGCATACCACTTGGCTGCCTTTGATTCCAGTTCGTACTGGAGTTCTAGCATGTCCGGCACTGCAGCACTCAGTGGTGGCGTGACTTCGTTCAGGCCACGATAGTCCACTGTTAGTCTCCACTCACCATTAGACTTTCGCACTGGTCATATGGGACTATTAAAAGGTGAATGGGTCTTGCTGATCACTCCTTGGCTCTCCAGTTGACGAATTAGCTCGTGGATGGGAATCAGGGAGTCTCGGTTGGTGCGATATTGCCGCCGGTGCACAGTTGTGGTAGCGATTCGCACTTGCTGTTCTTCAACCCTCGGCAACCTCACAACAGAAGGGTCCTCTGAGAGACCGGGCAAGGTAGACAACTGTTTAATGTCCTCTGTCTCTAAGGCAGCTATGCCAAAAGCCCAGCGGAACCCTTTTGGGTCCTTGAAATATCCTCTTCTAAGATAGTCTATGCCAAGGATGCACGGAGCATCCGGGCCAGTCACAATATGGTGCTTTTGCCACTCATTTCCGGTTAGACTTACTTCAGCCTCCAATACAGTTAACTGCTGGGATTCCCACTGTCACGCCATAAATACAGATGGGCTCTGGCCCTTTACAGCTTGATGGCATTAGAGTACATTGTGCACCGGTGTCTACTAAAGCCTTATACTTCTGTGCGTCAGACGTGCCAGGCCATCGAATCCACACAGTCCAATAAACTTGGTTGTCCCTTTCCTCCCCCTGGCTGGAGGCAGGGCCCCTCTAGTCCTGGTCAGAATCTTCGTTTCTGTGTTTAAAAGACTGCCTGCTAGAAGTTGGAGCAGCAAACTTTTCAGAGAACCCCTTTCTCCCGATTGTTTTCTTTTGCAACTCACGTACCCGTGCCTCTAGGGTCTCAGTAGATTTTCCATCCCATTTTCTCATGTCCTCTCCATGGTCACGTAGGTAAAACCACAGGGTGGCGTGGGGTGTGTACCCACCATATTGTCTTCTTTGCACGGATGCACGTTTACCCCTAATAGCCGAGATGCTGGTTTGTACAGGTGGGGAAGAAAATACACTCTCTTTAAGTTGGTGGACCTCTTCAAAAAGTTTCTCCAAAGTATTCTCTTTTAGTTGGTGGCCACTGGTTTGTTCAGGTGGGGGGGAAGATAAATTCTCTTTAAGTTGGTGGAACTCTTCAGAGAGTTTCTCCACAGCCGAGACGCAGACACAGACACAGACACAGATTTCTAGGTTGGAAGAGACCTCAAGATCATCGAGTCCAACCTCCGACCTAACACTAAGTACTCCACTAAACCATATCGCTAAGCTCTACATCTAAACGTCTTTTAAAGACCTCCAGGGATGGTGACTCCACCACCTCCCTGGGCAGCCCGTTCCAATGCTTAATAACCCTTTCGGTAAAGAAGTACTTCCTAACATCCAACCTAAAACTCCCCTGTTGCAACTTTCGCCCATTCCCCCTCGTCCTGTCACCAGGCACGTGGGAGAACAGACCAACCCCCACCTCTCTACAGCCTCCTTTAAGGTAACTGTAGAGAGCGATAAGGTCGCCCCTGAGCCTCCTCTTCTCCAGGCTGAACAAGCCCAGCTCCCTCAGCCGCTCCTCGTAAGACTTGTTCTCCAGACCCCTCAACAGCTTCGTCGCCCTCTCTGGACTCGCTCGAGCACCTCCATGTCCTTCCTGTAGCGAGGGGCCCAAAACTGAACACAGTACTCAAGGTGCGGCCTCACCAGAGCCGAGTACAGGGGCACAATCACTTCCCTAGACCTGCTGGCCACACTACTTCTTATACAGGCCAGGATGCTGTTGGCCTTCTTGGCCACCTGAGCACACTGCTGGCTCATATTCAGCCGACTATCAACCAATACTCCCAGGTCCTTCTCGGCCAGGCAGCTTTCCAGCCACTCATCTCCCAGCCTGTAGCTCTGCTTGGGGTTGTTGCGCCCCAGGTGCAGGACCCGGCACTTGGCCTTGTTGAACTTCATACAGTTGACCTCAGCCCATCGGTCCAGCCTATCCAGATCCTCCTGCAGAGCCTTCCTGCCCTCGAGCAGATCGACACACGCACTTAGCTTGGTGTCATCTGCAAACTTACTGAGGGTGCACTGGACGCCCTCATCCAGATCATCGATAAAGATATTAAAGAGGACCAGGCCCCAGTACCGAGCCCTGGGGGACACCACTTGTGACCAGCCTCCAACCAGATTTGACTCCATTCACCACAACTCTCTGGGCCCGGCTATCCAGCCAGTTTTTAACCCAGCGAAGCGTACGCCAGTCCAAGCCCCGAGCAGCCAGTTTCTTGAGGAGAATGTTGTGGGGAACGGTGTCAAAAGCCTCACTGAGGTCAAGGTAAACCACATCCACAGCCCTTCCCTCATCCACCAAGCGCGTCACTTTGTCATAGAAGGAGATCAGGTTCGTCAAGCAGGACCTGCCTTTCATAAACCCATGCTGACTGGGCCTGATCGCCTGCTTGCCCTGCAAGTGCCGCGTGATGACCCTCAAGATAATCTGCTCCATGAGCTTTCCTGGCACTGAGGTCAAACTGACAGGCCTATAGTTCCCCGGGTCTGCCCTCCGGCCCTTCTTATAGATGGGCGTCACATTGGCTAGCCGCCAGTCAACTGGGACCTCTCCCGATAGCCAGGACTGCCGATAAATGATGGAAAGCGGCTCGGCCAGCTCCTCCGCCAGTTCTCTCAGTACCCTCGGGTGGATGCCATCCGGCCCCATCGACTTGCGCACATCCAAGCTCCTTAGCAGGTCGCCAACCATTTCCTCATGAATAGCGAAGGCCACATCCTGCTCCCCATCCCCTTCCACCAGCTCAGGGCACTGGGTATCCAGAGAACAACCGGTATTGCCGCTAAAGACTGAGGCAAAGGCGGCATTAAGCACCTCAGCCTTTTCCTCATCCTTAGTAACTAGGTTTCCCCTCGCATCCAGTAAAGGGTGGAGATTCTCCTTAGTCCTCCGTTTCGCGTTGATATATTTGTAAAAGGATTTTTTGTTGTCTTTAACGGCAGTAGCCAGGTTGAGCTCCAGATGAGCTTTGGCCTTTCTAATTTTCTCCCTGCACAGCCTCGCTACATCCTTGTAGTCCTCCTCAGTGGCCCGCCCTTTTTTCCAAAGATTATAAACCCTCTTTTTTCTGCTAAGCACAAGCCGCAACTCTCTGTTGAGCCAGGCCGGTCTTCTTCCACGCCGGCTCATCTTTGGGCACATGGGGATGGACCACTCCTGTGCCGTTAAGATTTCCTTCTTGAGGAGCGCCCAGCCTTCCTGGACTCCTCTGCCCTTCAGAACCGCCTCCCAAGGGACTCGGCCAACCAGCGTCCTGAGCAGCTCAAAGTCAGCCCTCCGGAAGTCCAAGACAGCAGTTTTACTGGTCCCCTTCCTGGCCTCGCCAAGAATAGAGAACTGAACCATTTCGTGGTCACTCTGTCCAAGACAGTTTCCGACCACCACATCTCCCACCAGTCCTTCTCTGTTTGTGAAGAGAAGGTCTAGCGGGGCACCACCCCTGGTAGGTTTGCTGACCAGCTGCGTCAGGAAGCTATCT
Source organism: Cygnus atratus (assembly GCF_013377495.2). Classification (NCBI taxonomy): domain Eukaryota; kingdom Metazoa; phylum Chordata; class Aves; order Anseriformes; family Anatidae; genus Cygnus; species Cygnus atratus. The sequence goes on along the minus strand of NC_066392.1, from coordinate 10,229 downwards.
CCCACGCTCTCCAGAAACCTCCTAGACTGCTTTCTCTGTGCCGTGTTGTGTTTCCAGGATATATCCGGGAAGTTGAAGTCCCCCACGAGGACAAGCGCCGACGATTTTGCAACTTCTGTCAGTTGCCTATAAAACTCCTCATCCGTCTCCTCATCCTGGTTCGGCGGTCTATAACAGACCCCGACCAGGACGCTAGCCTTGCCAGCCTTCCCGCGGATCCTAACCCACAGGGATTCAACCTTATCATTCCCAGCCTGGAGTTCCACAACATCAAAAGATTCTCTAATGTAGAGAGCCACGCCACCACCCCCTCTGTGCTGCCTGTCCCTCCTGAAGAGCCGATAGCCAGGCATTGCAGCACTCCAGTCGTGGGAGCGGTCCCACCACGTCTCCGTGATGGCAACCAAGTCGTAGCCTGCCTGCTGCACGATGGCTTCCAGCTCCTACTGTTTGTTACCCATGCTGCGTGCATTAGTGTAGATGCACTTCAGCTGGGCCATCGTCTTCTTCCCCAGCCTAGCCATTGTTTCCCCCGGCACAGCTCCAACAAGCCTTGTTTGAGCCCTGTCCCCCTTCTTACCTAGTTTAAAGCGCTCTCTATGAGCCCCACCAGCTCCTGGCCTAGGATCCGTTTTCCCCTTGGAGATAGGGACCCATCTGGGGCCATCAGGCCGGGTGCCGAGTAAAGCTCCCCATGGTGAAAAAAACCAAAATTTCTGTGCTGGCACCAGCCTCTGAGCCACCTATTAACCACGTGAGCTTTCCATGTCCTCTCCGTGCCTCTCCCTTCCCCCGTAGGGATAGACGAAAACACCACCTGCACTCCCGCTCCCGCCACCAATCGTCCCAGCCCCCTATAGTCCTGTTTGATAGCCTTGAGGCTTCTCTTTTCAAGATCATCACTGCCAGCCTGGACTATCAAAAGCGGGTAATAGTCAGAGGGGCGAACCAGGTTTGGAAGCTTCCTGGTAACGTCTCTGACCCTGGCCCCAGGGAGGCAGCAGACTTCCCTATGCGTGGGGTCAGGCCGACAAATAGGGCCCTCCGTTCCCCTGAGGAGGGAGTCGCCCACAACAATCACCCTTCTTTCTTTCTTGGTGGAGGCAGTCCTGAGGCGTGGAGTCAACTTCCTCACCTCAGGCATCCTCCTGGGTAGGCTTCCTACCTCGTCCTCACCCACCAGTCTCTCAAGCTCCAGGGCCTCAAACCTATTGTTCAAGGGCACCTGGGAAGGCGGCGCCGGAAGGGGAGGGCATCTCCTGCGAGGTCGAGAAGGGACCTGTCTCCATTCCTCCTCAACTCGCAGGTCCCCTCCCTCTGCCCGATGGCGACAGGGCAGGGGGTCCACCCCCCTTTGGGGCGTCTCACCCTGGTCCCTCTCCCTCCGGTTCTGCAGGGAGTCACTCCTCCAGTCTATCTCCCGCTCGCACTCCCTGATATCCCTCAACCTCTGCACCTCCTCCTTGAGTTCCGCCACCATGCGGACCAGGTCGTCCACCTGCACACACCTCACGCAAGCAGTCCCTCTGCCTCCCGCCGATGGCAGCAAGAGGCTCAGACACTCCCCGCATCCGGAGACCTGAACTGCCGCATGTTTGGACGAGCAGTCGGTCTGGGTGTGTACTGACTTCCTAGAGAAAGCACCGTGCCTGGTGGAGACCATTGCAGCCCAGCTGACGGGAGAGTGCCGTTAGAGGAGGTGTCCCTGTGGGCGGGTGTGAGCGCTCCGCCCTTCCTGCCCGCCCTAACTGCCTCGCTAACTGCCGCGTCACTCCCTGTTTGCCGGCCCTGTTAGCCGCGCTCCTGGTCGCTCGCGCTCCCTAAGGGCTGCCTTTGAACGGCCGGGGGGAGGAGCTGTCGCTGACGCTGCTGGCTCCGCCTACGCCTCGTCAGCCTCCCTCACGAGGGCTGCCGGTGCCTGGCGGCTCCCTCACGTAGGCTCGATGCCCGAAAAATAGCCCTGCCTGTCCCGATCCCGCGCTCCGCTGCAGCACGCGTCTGCCCCGGAGCCGGTCGCCTCGGCAAGACGCATGCCTGTAGGGAAGAGGAGAGATTTCCTTCGTACTCCCGGAGTTGTTTAGCCATGTCACCCACTGTGGGATCTTCACCGTCTTTCCAGGTTATTATTGTCAATGTGCTGGCCCATGATGATGGTGCATTCTGTACAAACTTCCGCCATATGGGTCGAGTACACTGGACTTCATCTGGATCTGTGGATGTTTGTGCGTCGTCTAGGTCCTTATAAATTACTTCCCGTACGGCTAATTCCCTCAGGTACTGGATTCCCTTCTCCATGGTGGTCCACTTGACTGGTAGACATACAAGTTCTTCCTTGTAGGGATACCTTCCCTTCACAGCTAACAGGAGACGCCTCCAGAGGCTGTGAGATCGTGCTCCATCTCCAATTGCTTTGTCAATGCTTGCATCTCTAGCAAGGGATCCCAACCGCCTGGCTTCCCTGCCCTCTAATTCCACACCATTGGCTCCAGTGTCCCAGCACCGGAGCAGCCAGGTGACAAGCTGTTCACCTATACAGCGACCAAAATCTTTTCGCACATCTCGTAGCTCACGCTGGTATAGGGTTCGGGTAGTTACTGTTGATTTTCTGACATCCTCATCCTCATCTTCATCCTCCTGCACACTTGATGGCCCAGCCTCGTCTTCTCCACACCCAGACTTAGCAGAAGACTTTCTGTGTTCTAAACGACCTGAGTTTCTATACCATTTTTTCACCTTTTCTACAGGGGCAACTTGCACTGCTACAGCTCGCCTCTCCGACCCAGCCACAGGAGTGGGAGCGGCTGCAGGAGCTGGAGCAGCTGCAGGGGCTGGAATGGCTGAAGGAGCTGGAGCTGGAACGGCTGCGGGAGCTGGAGCTGGAACGACTGCGGGAGCTGGAACGGCTGCAGGAGCTGGAGCCGGGACGGCTGCGGGAGCTGGAGCTGGAACGGCTGCAGGGTCTGTCACTAGGTTGATAGTAGCATCAATTGCAGCTCGATAGGCACAAGCCAGACCCCAGCACGCCACAGTGATTTGTGTCACTTTGGAACTGCCAGAGTCATGACACCTTTTTTTCAAGCATTCTACCAGTTTTTTAGGATTTTGCAGTTGTTCAGGGGTGAATGTCCAAAACACTGGAGGTGCCCACTGCTCTAGAAACCTGCCCATATCCTCCCACACTCCCTGCCACTCGCAAATATCCCGCCTCAAGACAGATCTCCGGATGAGATTCCTAAGGAGTTGTTTAACCTTAAACAAAACCTGAAGCGCATTCAGGAGACATAACAACAAGAATATGCTGGTCTGAGTATCCCAAGGATATTCAACATCTTGGAGAGCTACCGTAACTAGCTCGGGGGATAAGAGGGTGGTGAAGGAGGAAGGGAGAGTGAACAGGTAGGAAAAAATATCTTCCCCTGTCCCCTCCACAGATTGACTCCCTGATGAAAAAAGGCAATAGGTGTAATTGCTAATAGTTTCTGAGATATGGTTTCCGAAGTATAGAGTCGACGACAGTGCTGAGTACAAATACCAGGTTAGAGTCATGACCAGATATCTCATCATTTCATAAGCCATCGTTACACCACACAGTACCATAACAATCTTGAACCAGGGCCCGGAAAGGATAAACAGCACAACAGGGAGCACATACAGAAAGTAACTTGCTATAAAACTCAATTTGGGAAACAGGCACAGCAGACTTGAGATTAAGGCAATCAACATTGTGACTAGCAACTATTAAGCAGGTCGAATACTTATACCAATTTTAGTTTAACACACTCTGGTCAAATCTGTCGATATCTCAACCCTTCGAGCCCCACGTTGGGCGCCAAATGGGCTGTTGTGGTTTAGCGCGGCTGGCAGCCAAACACCACACAGCCGTTCGCTCACACTCCCCCCTCCCTCTCCAGGATGGGGGAGAGAAACGGGAAAGTGAAGCCTGTGAGTTGAGATAACGACAGTTTATTAAGGCAGGGAAAAGAATAACAATAACAATAATAATAATAATAATAATAATAATAGTATTAATAGTAATAATGTGTACGAAATAAGTGATGCACAATGCAATTGCTCACCACCCGTTGACCGATGCCCAGCCTATCCCCGAGCAGCCGGCCCCCTCCTCCACCCCGGCTAGCCACCCCTATATATTGTTCAGCATGACGTCAGATGGTATGGAATACCCCTTTGGCCAGTTTGGGTCAGCTGTCCTGGGTCTGTCCCCTCCCAGCTCCTGCTGCATCCCTAGCCTGCTCGCTAGCAGGACAGAGAGAGGCTGAAAAGTCCTTGGCTTGGTGTAAGCACTGCTCTACAACAATTAAAACATCAGCATGTTATCAGCGCTCTTCTCATTCTAATCCCAAACATAGCACCCTGCCAGCTACTAGGAGGAAAATTAACTCTGTCCTACCTGAAACCAGGACACCAGCCCTCATCAACCCCACAACAGAAGGGTCCTGTGAGAGACCAAGGCAAGGTAGACAAGAGCATCATGTCCTCCGTCTCCAAGGCAGCTGTGCCAAAAGCCCACCGATACCCTTTTGGGTCCTTGAAATATCTATCCTCTCCTGAAGCAGTCTCTTCCAAGGATGCACAGAGTCTGGGGCCAGTCCCAGTGGGGTGCTTTTGCCACTCCTTCCCACTTAGACTCACTTCAGCCTCCAGTACAGGTCAGTGTTGGGATCCCCCTGTCACTCCAGACATACAAATGGGTTCACCCCTCCAGAGCTTGATGGCACTAGGCTACGCTGTGCAGTGGTGTCCACTGGAGCCTGATACTTCTGTGGGCCTGATGTGCAAGGCCATCGAATCCACACAGTCCAATACAGCCGATTGTCCCCTTCCTCCCCCTGGCTGGAGGCTTGGCCCCTCTAGTCCTGCTCATAGTATTCATTACTGTGTCTGTAAGACTGCCCGCTGGAAATTGGAGCAGCAGTTCTTGAAGAACCCCTTTTGGTGACTGTTTTTCCTTGCCACTCACATACCCATGCCTCTAGGGTTGAGGCAGATTTTCCATCCCACTTTCTCATGTCCTCTCCATGGTCACACAGGTAAAACCACAGGGTGACACATCGTGTGTACCCACCATCTCTCCTTTCCTGCCCTCTCACTCCAGGGAGGGGCCCCGTTTCTCCCAGCACCAGAGCAGCATAGGGATAGGGATCGCGTGATTACTGATGCTCTTAGGACCTCTTCCTCTTCGTCCTCCTACTCACATGATGGCCCAGCTTTTCTGAAGCCTGCCTCATCTTCTTCCTCCTCCTTTCTTGGCTAGGTAGGATTTTATTTTCTCTCTAAAAAAACTGACTTTCACATCCATTGTTTCTTCTTGCATATAGGAGCAACTGATACAGACACAGGTTGCTTCTCTGGCCCAGACACAGGGCCCATAAAAGGAGCTGGAGTCGCTGCAGGGCATTTTGCAGATGCTGTAGTGGCTGCAGGGTCTGTCAGAGGGGTTGGAGTGGCTGCAGGACTTGTCACAGAGGTTGGAGTGGCATTGATTGTGGCTCTGTAAGCATAGGCCAAGACGCAGCACACTGCAGTGCTATGTGTCTCTTTGGAAATGCCAGGGTGATAACACCACTTTTTCAAGCATTTAACCAGGTTTTTTTAGGATTTTACGTTTGCTCAGAGGTGAAGTTCCAAAGCACTGGAGGTGCTCACTGCTCTAAGTGCCTGCCCAGATCCTCCCACACTCCCTGTCACTCCTCACTCTCCTGCCTCTGGACAGATCTCTGGATGGCATGCTTAAGTAGTTCTGAATCACATTCAGGAGATGTAACAATAGGAACATGCTGGTTTGACCATCCCAAGGATATTCAAAGCTTTGAAGAGCTAGTGTAACTAGCCTGGAGGAGAAGGGGGAGGTGAAGGAGAAAGGGAGAGTGAACCAGTGGGGAAAAGTGTCCTCCCTTTGTCTCCCCCATGGCTTGGTTTCCTGATGAGAAAAGGTCAAGAGTGTAATTCTTAATAGTTTCTGAGAGATGGCTCCCAAGGTATGGAGGTAATGGCAATGCTGAGTACAAGTACCAGATTAGTTTCATGACCAGGAATTTTATCATATCATAAGCCAGTGTAACATGATACAACAGAAGAATAAACTTGAAGCAGCCATCAGACAAGATAAACAGCATGACAGGGGAGACATCCAGTATGTCATGTGCTATACAAGACTGTTCTGAAATCGAGCACAACAGACCTGAGATTAAAAAAAAAAAAAAAAAAAAAGAAAACAAAGAAAAAAAGAAAGAAAGAAAATCAACTTTGTGATTAGCAACTATTAAAATCAACTGATGGTTATAAAGGCTTTCTTTTAACATGCTGTGGTCAGATCTGTCATTAGCTCAAACTTTGTGCTCCATGTTGGGCACCAAAAAGAGCGTGGTTTAACGCGGCAGGCAGCTCAGCACCACACAGCCATTCCCTCACACACACACCCTGCTACACCCCCAGCGGATGCAGGAGAGAATGAGGAGGGGGAAAAACAAAACAAAACAAAACAAAACAAAACAAAACAACTAAATAAATAAATAAATAAATAAAGACAGATAAATAGGACAGAAAGAAAAGACAAATGATACGAACAATGATGATGATGATCATGATGGTGATTGCCTGTCCCGCAGCAGTGGTACCCCCTACCCTGGCCAGCCACCCCATATTGATTGTTCAGCATGACGTCTGCGGTATGGAACATCCCTTTGGCCACTTGGGGTCAGCTGTTCTGCTTCTGTCCCCCCCAGCTCCTCAGGCACCCCCAGCCCTCCACTGCTGGGCAACAACTAAGCCATCAGTGTGTGATAATCATTCTCCTCATGCTAAATGCAAAACACAGCATCATAGCAGCTACTAGGAGGAAAATTAACTTGGCTCTAGCCAACAGCAGGACACCCACAGACTGAGGGCATGATATCTCTGTGTGTATATCAAAAGAGAAAAGGTGGTGGTGATTAATTAGAAAGTACTGGAGCTGAGCACGATGCAGATGGTGTGGAATATGGGGTGGATATTGTCCTCGTTTTGGCTGGGATGGACTTAATTTTCTTCCTATTAGCTGGTTTGGTGCAGTGTTTTGTACATAGGACACAGCTCCAGACAAAATAACAGCATGCATGACAAGGAAGAAGAGAAAAAGTGGAATTGGGCAGCCTTCTATCCCGTACCCTTATATGAGTTTGTGCTGCAATTCCATTCAACTAATTACTGCTGTACTGTCCAAACTGTCCTGCAAATTCCTGCTGCTGTTACCTTGTGAGAGATGGCATAATCAGGGTGAGCCATCTGCCTGCAGACATTAACAGCTGACAGAATGCAGCATCTGTCTAGGGGAACCTAGAGAAACTGCAGGATTTGGCCTACAGAAACCTCTTGACCTTACAAGGAGAAGAGCCCAGTCCTGCAGCAGAGGAAGAGGAACCCCACCCATCAGGGCAGACTGGGACCCTGCTGAGTGAGCAGTGCCCAGGAGGAGGAGGACCTGGGCACCACGAGGGATGCCATACGAGCAGTGGTGCTGCTCTCCAGGAACCAGGACAGCTTCCTACAGAGCTGCCTTACAAGGAGCATGGCCACCAGGAAGATCTGAGTTATCAGACTCAGCTCAGATCCGGTGTGACACCACACAGATTAGGGTCTAGAGCCAGCAGGGAAAAGATGTGCAGGTCTGGAAGTCCCTAGGACAGTCTGGTGTGGAGAGGATCAATGGCTGTGGCAAGGCTGAGAGTCCCGACAGGACCAGGACCCAGGTCTTTGAGTCCATGGCTCTGGCTGTTGTCTCTGCCACTGAGGCCTAGGAGGAGACAGCCTATTGGTAAAGCACCAGGGCCTCATTGCCTCCTCGCCCCCACCCATGAACCAGGCAGGGCTTGTACCCTTCTCCTGCACTTGCCCATGCACATCCCCATCTCCTCCTGCCCCAGGAAGAGCCCTGAGCAGTGTGTGAAGGGAAAGGATCTCCCTTCCATGGTGCCAGGGGTCAAGGCCTGACCCTTGTGCTTGGTGAAACACATCCAGATTTCCTACACATCAGGGTCACCTTCACACTGCCTTTGTCTCCTTGTCCTCACTGCCTCCAATGCTCTGCTCTAACGAGCTCCAAGGGAGGCTGTGTCAGTGCTGGCCCTCAGGGGGACACTGCAGGAAACTTGCCGCTGACTTGGACTTCTGGAGAGATGTCTTCAATTGTCTCTCAGTGCCTGAGGTTCGTGGGCTCCTCCCCAAAGCCCCCCGAGGGGGGATTGCAATGCCTTGGTCTGGGCATCTGGTGCTGAGCTGGGCCAGGCTCCTGGGACAGGGAGAGCTCCTGGCAAGAGGGCCGTGGTGCAGAGAGACAGCTCTGCCCAGGAGCAGCTCCTCTGCACAGCGCAGCAGGGCTGGGGGCTCTGACCGCACGCACCCAGGCAGAAAGGGATTCCAGGCAGCCTGGAGGGTGCGGGCAGATGAGAGCTCAGTGCAGGAGAAACCTTCACAGCCCTGCACACGGTAAGTCTCTGGCTGCAGGACAGTGCAGGGGAGGTTCCTGGAAGGGGCTCCTGGGTCCGGGACATCTCTGCCTGGCCAGGAGCTGCCAGGATGTCTCTCATGGCTTGTGCAGTGTGGAGGAGAAGGTGCTGCGGGGCAGCCTTGGTCAGAGGAAGGGGAGGGCAGGGGCTGCCTGCAAAGAGAAGGCACTTTCTGCAGTCTCTGCCTGCTTTTCCTGCTCTGATTCTGGGGCAGGCTCTGTGTTAACAGAGTTGTAGGGATTGCACAGGTGATGGAACTTCCTACTGCATTGAACAGAGACATAAAGAGGTTGGTGAGGAACCTGAGAATATCCCTTCCCTTCTCCCTGCTTACAGACTGCACCAGGGCTTTTCTGAGCTGGTCTTTAGGACCTGCAGACAGGGAGATGTCCCCAGAGCTGTCCCCATCCCCGGGAGGTGTCTGCAGGGCAGAGCTGGGCACACAGCGGGTGGGATGGGGTCTGTGAGCATGGACGGGAGGAGACGTGGGGACAGAGAAAGAGCTGCTGGCAGGGTCAGCTGCAGGCAGCAGGGACATGGGCAGGCAGTGAGAGGGAGCTGCTCCCTCCCTGCCATCCCCTGCAGTGCAGGCGCCTTCCTTGCAGCAGCCCCTTGTCTCCTCTTCCCCTCACAGCTTCCGTCATGGCATGTATAATCTGGGGGAGGTGAGAATATGGGGTGTCTGAACCCTAAATCTCTGTGGAAGTAGACACATTTGCTGCAGGCCCCCTCCACCTTCCTCCACGGAAGCAGACACAGAACCACAGAATCATAGAATATCCCGAGTTGGAAGGGACCCACAAGGATCATCGAGTCCAGCTCCTGGCTCCACAGAGGTCTTACCCCCACATTCCTACCATACAACAAGGAGCACATTCCAAAGGCTTCTTGCACTCCAGAGCTCTTTTCCCTCTGCTGGCTGTGCCGGGCAGATGGCACAGGGGTGTGAGGACAGGCTCTACCTCACCGACACCGCAGCCTCGGCACCGCGTTGGGTCCGCCCTGCCTGCCCATGCCTGCTTCTCTCCCTTGCCCAGCGTGGCAGCTGCTGGTGCCTGATTCTGACAGGGAGTGCTGTGCACGGAGGGTGAGGCAGGAGGAGATGCTCCCTGCTCTCTCTGCCAGACACCGGTGGTCTGTGAGCTGATTTCCTCTCTCAGGGTGGGGAATAGAGAAGACACACACGGAGTCACACGGCTAAACACCCCTCACTCAACAGAGGGATCCCCTTCCCTGGAACCCTCCTCCAAGCACATGGCTCTGTTGGCACCTCTGTGTACCACTGCTCTGGAGCAGAGGTGGCCCATTGGGAGCTGCTGGGAAGAGGCATCTGCAGTGTACAGGACACTCAGCCAGCACAGAGCAGGGCTCCAGAAAGGGAAATAGACACGAGGTCCTCTTGGAAAAAGGGAATGTAAGGCTTTAATTGGGAATTAATTGAATTTTGCTCACAGATTTACTCATAACACTCTTTTTTTTTTTTTTTGTCATTTTGCAGTGTCCATGACCAAAGACAGTAAATGGCCAACAGCAGCTCTGTGAGCGAGTTCCTCCTGCTGGCATTTGCAGACAAGCGGGAGCTGCAGCTCCTGCACTTCGGGCTCTTCCTGGGCATCTACCTGGCTGCCCTCCTGGGCAACGGCCTCATCCTCACCGCCGTAGCCTGCCACTACCGCCTCCACACCCCCATGGACTTCTTCCTCCTCAACCTCGCCCTCCTCGACC